>NC_079373.1:24903875-25058875 GCF_021018895.1 Seriola aureovittata
AGTAACCGACGTTTCATCACATGCTTTACAACCCGGAGAGGAGCGCTGAGTTCAGTTTGGAAGCTGTTAGATAATTAATTTCTACAGAAGCTGCTTCAAGTGAAACATCAGGGCTGAGCACAGAGCCGCCTGCAGCGCCTCCTCCTGCAGCGCCTCCTCCTGCAGCGCCTCCGCCTGCAGCGCCTCCTCCTGCAGCGCCTCCTGCTGCAGCGCCTCCTGCTGCAGCGCCTCCTGCTGCAGCGCCTCCTCCTGCAGCGCCTCCTGCTGCAGCGCCTCCTCCTGCAGCGCCTCCTGCTGCAGCGCCTCCTGCTGCAGCGCCTCCTGCTGCAGCGCCTCCTCCTGCAGCGCCTCCTGCTGCAGCGCCTCCTCCTGCAGCGCCTCCTCCTGCAGCGCCTCCGGCTGCATGTTTTCACAGCAGCCAGTGGAGGGCGCTGCCTCCCCTGCCCCTCCCTGCAGCGCTGTGCTGCTCCCCTGGAATGTGGGTGAGCTCATCTCTCCCCCCTGATGTGACACTATCAGCATCAACCATCTACCTGCTCAGACACACACACATATAGACACAGGCCTGTGTATTCATACTATAGGTGTGAATATAGGTATCTACCAATCAATTTATCAATCAATCTGAAACTTTTTTTTCTCTTTTTAACATTTCTCCGTGGATTCCTCAGCAAACACCATGTGTCGTGCTGCCGTGTTTGTAGCTGCTGTTCAGGTCGTCATCTTCTACCTGAAGTGATCACATGACAGCTAGCGGTTACGAGTGCACAGTTAGGTGACCTCATGTAGTTCCCAGCCTGGCTCCGCCCACCTCTTAACCTGACAACAGGTGCGATCTGGAAGTGGAAACGTGTCCGACCTGGGGCCAGGTGCATGAAAGAGAAGTTGGTTACAGAATGAGCCGAGACACGTAATTTAACATGAAATAAAACCAACTTCACGGAGCTTCATTCATTATCCTCATTATAAGTTTTGCTGTTTACACCAATAAGTTTTAAATTCATAAAGGGAAATAATTGCGTTAATGTTCAGAAAGTTTCCTTTAGCATTTTATTATTTATTGTGAGACATTCGATACTATTTTAATATTTACTAATCACAGTTTTAGAGCCACTGGAGCCAAATTAAGACGTTTTTAGTCTCAATAAATGAACACACCCTGTTCCGCCTAATAATAAGTCTGGTATGGACACGGCCTCCCTGCTGTTTGTCCTCATGGACAGTCTCTGCGCTGCTCGCCCACACACACTGTTCACACACACACACACACACACACACAGACAGAACACACACCTTCACTTTGAAGCTGAAACACAGATGCTGTGATACGACGTGCGTCTTTGTGCTTTTCAAGCACACAAACCACCGACGACCAGCAGATGCATGCGGGTGGAGGAGAGCGCGGCGCAGACCCTGTCGTGGCTTTTATCTGCTGTCGGACAAAGTGGGAAACCTCCATGACCTCCATGTTGCTCTGGTGGAGCCCCTATCATCCCCCCACCCCCTTTGCTGGCTGTTGCCAAAACACCAAGCAGAGACTGAGGCCTGACAGCGAGCTGCACCGTCCTCACAGGAACGGTGGAAACGTTCTTAACCCCAGATCTATTTTGGTGTTAAAGAGACGACGCAGTATAATAAACAATATTCACGTTTGATTAATCAATTAGAGAAGTGACCAGAAATTAATCGACAACAACCAGTTCATCTTCGAGAAAACAATCCTAATCCAAAGTCCACTTCAAGTTCACTCTTCCAGGCCTTTCAACCGCATCACACTGTCTTCATCAGCAGATGGAGTGTGTTGATCACCATGAAAGGTTTTTATCCGCAGCTCCTCGACGACTTCTCCTTCACGTTGGCTCGAGAGTGAAGCGGGAAAGTTCATTCCCAACATGGGAAACGGTCGCTTTTCAAGGTCCACTTACTAGCTTCTCGTCCCTGAGCTTTCAACTACAGACAGGTGACTAAATTTAAAGGAAAAATCAATAAGATGTTGGGCCACCAGGAACAGAAAGCTGCTCAGGTTTCACGAAGAGCGACTCGACTCGTGGAACTGTTTTATAGTTTGTGTTGGATGTTACTTCCTGTTGACTGTTGGTCGTGTCTGTGTCTCTGCAGTTCCTCAGCACGCTGTTTGCTCCTCTCAACTTCATCATGGAGAAGGTGGAGAGCATCCTGCCGTCCAGCCTCTGGCACCAGCTCACCCGCATCTGACCCCGATTCCGACCGCACCCAGGAGCAGAGAACCAGAACCCAGAACCAGAACCAGAACCGGGAGCCGACCTCCACCCAGACAGAAACAGCTGAACTGAAACCCAGAACGCTGCATTGGACTGAACTGACACACTTTTGTGCCAAGAGTTGAAACCAAACGGAGAACAGGCGACAGGAGGAGGCGCGACACGCAAAGACAGCGACAGAGGAATCCAGAATCGGTTTTGACTTTATTTGATAGGTTTGCATTTTTTTATTTTTTTTGTTTCTGTTTTTTTTTTTTTTTTTCGATCATTTCAAGCTGTTCTTTTGTTTTTCAAAAGAAAGTGATAAATTGCCAAACCACACAGAATAGACGGCGACGACAGGAGGAAGCGTCAGACACAAAGAAAGCAAAACAGAGGAATCCAGAATCGGTTTTGACTTTATTTGATATGTTTGCATTTTTTGGGTTTTCAATCATTTAAAGCTGTTTTTTGTTGTTCAAAAAAAAAGAAAAAAAAAAGAAAAAAAAAAAAAGGTGATAAATTGCCATCATTAAAAAAAGTGAAAAGACAAAAAAATACAATAAAGGACTTTTTGTGTATTGCTGCAAGCAGCTTCTTCCCGCCATTTTGATTCACACACAGTTTAACAGCAGAAAAAAAACGAGCGCCATCAGCAGACGGAACCATCGGCCGGAGCCGCCGGGTGTTCGACATGTCATCTGCATGTTGGACAGCGGCGTAAAACAAAACCCTGGTAAGTTTTTAAACAGTTCATCCTTCACATGTTTCTCTCATCTTCTGACGCGTGTTTTTCATCCACAAACTAACGTCTCACTCCACAGGAAGAGGAAGCGTTTTCACCAGCACTGACCTCAAGTCTGAGACGAACCGGGTTCTGGTTCTGAGACACCAAAAGCTCAAACGTGATGAAATGTGTCTGAGGACCAGTGTTTACTACAGAACATGTTTACTACAGAACAAGCTGCGCTACTTTAGAAACTTGAACATATTTTTGTCCTTCTGGTTCAGACAGACGCTGGTTCAGGATCGTGTCATTGTGATGAATATAAATACAGACTAAACAAAAGAAACAAAACACACACAGCTCAAACAAGTCTCATCAGTGTGATAATAGATTTTGCTGTCGGGACAGAAGGATAAAAATCGTCCAAAAGTCTAAAACAAAAGTGTGAATTTGAAAATTACCAGTAAAGATGTTCAGTGTTCTTGATTTGTAGGAAAAACTATTAAAAAAAAAAAAATAAAATCCTCACTGATTTAGTTGCTGTGATCTAGGAAAATGTCACAAAACTGCAAAAAAGTAAAACAGGAAAAGCAAGCAAAGCAGAATTTCAGTGTGCGGCCACATGTGAATCATCATCAAAGAGTTGCAAGAAACCAGCAGAATTTTTCTTTTAATGCGTCACTTTGAAGCTGCTGAACGAACAAAAACAAAACAAAACGGACTCGTTTTGTTGCAGGAGGAGTGGAGTCTGACAGTTAATGCTTCCATTCACTATATATCTGATTTTTAATTTACACAAGCACATATTTACATAATCACAAACAAAGCCCTGTCTGATCTGACTATAAACAAGCTGTGTCCACACTCCAGACTAATTCAGACTCTCGTGTTTAAACCTGGACGCAGGATGAGCGAGATATTCTGAGGAGTTCAGATTTTTATCAGCTCACAGACTCTGGTCGTCCTGTGTCACGGATCGTTCTAGACACAACACAAATAAACCTCAGACACTTTTTACGGACTTGAGAGTAAATAAATACAATGAGAGGATAGAGGATTTGCTGCGTCGCTAGATGACACAGGACAGGAATTTTAGCTTTTTAGAAACCAGGTTTCAGTGTGAAGGAGTTTTTATCTATTGATATACTTTAAAATAAATGCACAGCTCACTAGTGAACCGGTGGATGAAGCTTCTACTGATCATCTGGAAGCTAAAGACGGCGTGAGTGAAGAGGAGTCACCTGCAGAGCCAGACCTCCACGGAGAAGCCACATACCTACTGTGTGATTGACAAAAATATCCTGTGAGTGTCGCCTGTAATGTGACGACAGAGGGAGGGTCTGCAGCCCAGCAGGAGAGCGGTGGTAATGGGAGCCAGTGTGACTGCTGGTTTAGTAGTGGTCAGTAGTGTTTGGCGGCGGCGGCGGCGAGGTCACGTCTGGCCCTTGCAGGTGTGGACGTCGACCTGCTGGTGGCAGTCGCGGCAGTGCACGGCGCAGCACCAGTGGAACTTGCACTCGCACTTGGTGGTGCGGCTGACCCGCGACGTGTCATACCCTCGACCGCAGCACATCACCTCGCAGCCGTCCACGCCGCGGGACGTCCGGTTACAAACCCGGCCCCCCGTCCCCATCGAGCCTGGAGCCAGAGAGAGAGAGAGAGAGAGAGAGAGAGAGGTCAGTTTGGTGTAGAGAAAATGTATTTGCTTTTATAAAATATTCAAACTCCTTATTTCATCTGGCTCTTTAAATTATAACAGGGAAAAAATGTAAATCCATTTTCTTGCTCTTTTTAAGAAAAGACTGCAAATTTCTGTCTCGACTTTCTATCACTGTCTCTTTGCATCTTTTAGCAGGAAGAAATATTTAACACCTCAGATCTTCTGTTAAAGAAAACATCCCAAAATATCCCAATTATTTTCTCATCAGCTGAAATGTTGGACAGAAAGAAGATCAATCTCCCTCCACTAGTTTGTGCAAAATATAAATCAGTCCAAATGCAAATTTAAGTCTTTGAACGCTCCTTAGATCAATGTCCACACCCTCAATTTTTTGTTTAATTATTTCTCTGTCATAGATTCAAACTGCCTTCTCTCATATAAGATATTTAAATGAGGTATTTATCACACTGATGGCTCAAACTTTCACAAAGACCCTAAACTGACCCTCTTTGCTGTAGGACCCCAGGGAACCCGCTCAAGCACCCTCACTTTGAGAACCACTGCGTAATAAGACAATCGTGACCAAAGGAAAAACAATTAGCCAAGTACATAAAACACTAGAAATGATACACGTCCACTTTTCTTTCATACGACATTAAAAATCTTTCTGAGACAGGAAGAACTTTTTCCCACTGATCCAACTTTAGTTTTATTCAGTAAATGTAAAAACACATTTCAGTCGTTTCCCTCCAGATCGACGTCGGGACAGTTTGACTCCTACACTGACAATTATTCCAGGTTAAACAGGCGAGAAGCATCCTGGGAAAATCACTCGGGATTTCACAGACATTTCACCGTAAAGCGACCCTTTCCAAAAGTGCAATCAGGAATGTGACCCGGCGAGAATATGAGCCACAATTTGCCCAATCAGAGCGGTTTTATTGGTCATCGGGAGCCAATGGGAGCGCAGTGAGGATGAGACAGGAGGGGGCTGGGTAAGATGATGAACGTTAAGACGACGGAGAGATGAGAGATTGATGATAGGAGCCGTCAGGGCCGCGCTCCCGCTCTTCATCAGCTGTTCATTTTATAGGAGAGACACACACACACACACACACACACACACACACACACACACACACACACACACACACACACACACACACACACACACACACTTCACTGCAGACGTCTGCAGAAGTCACGGTTGTTGTTATGTTTATGTTTTCTTGTCGTCACATCAGAATTATCTGAACAAACCCAAACTATATTTTTAAAAACAATAATAATAATAATAATTAGTACATAAAAAAAAAACAGATGAAACAACTCGTCTGTTACTCGACTGAATATTCAAATCACATTAAATCAAACCTATTTATAGAGCACATTTGAAAACAGCAAACAGCTGATCAACGTGCTGCTAATAACAACAACAACACAACAGAAACAAGCCAGCAGAACAAACACCTGTAAATCTAAATAAATACATAAAATTAAAAAGGGTACAAAAGAATCATGAATCTCTTTTTGTGGAACAAGTTTCACCAGGTGGATTTTTATTGGCTCTGATTTTGAAGACGTCACCTTTGACTCAAGGAAACAGCGACGGGGATTTCTCGACCAAATCGTTAACCGATTATTCTTCTGATTATTTTCTTAATCAAATGATAATGAGAATATTTGTTTAATGCAGCCTTTACTTAAACGTGTGTGTAGCTCTGATATGTTCCCGTGTGAGAGTCACTAACTCTTACATTTAAACTAACTGCTGACACAGCATCAGGATGTTTTAGGGAATTTTTTTGTTTTGTTTGTTTTGTTTGATATCAGCAACTTCCATCAGCTGACGTTAAAAATACGAGCAAGACAGCGAGTGTTGGTTACAGATCGTCACCACATCACAGTCTCACGTTTTTGTCTAATGGCCATGAGAAGAACGTTTGGGTTATCACCTCCAGATTTCCCCACAGATCACGAGAAGTCGGATCCTGTTGTGTCAAATTAAAAGATAAGATCGTTCCGTAATTAAGACAAATGCAAAACAAGAAGGAATCAGAACCTCTCCGACACGTCTCAACAAAAACTCACTACTCTCAGCTTCGCAACCGCCAACAGCGTCTTCAGGCGAGGCCGCAGGGCGCGATTACATCTACAGAGTTTTGAAAAGTTTAATAACGAGCTCTAGTGAAGCTGTTCATGACACGAGCGCAGACGGCTGGACAGAGCGCCGTTATCGACAACACAGATGCACCCATGTGTTTCCGAGGCGTTACTTCCTGTTTCAGACTGAAGTTGTTGACAGTTGTGAGGGCTTCTGAAATTGTTCATGAAATTAAGATAAAAATAAGGGAAGGAAGTAGTTTTTAAAAATAAGAAAATAAAGGTCTGTAATTTCTGTTTCTTACAGGTCTGATATTTCCTATTCATTTCTCTCGACCTCTGAGCTGCTGTGGTGCAGATGTTCAGCCAGCGGAGGAACGAACATGTTACTGTGTGACTGTGAAGTGTTCCTGAAGGAGAACGTGTGTGTGTGTGTGTGTGTGTGTGTTCGTTCAGCTGACTTCTCCTGTATAAATAAAAAGGGTTTTAGAAAAAAAGTGATGCACTGACTTCAAGTACCATCTCGAACATTGTTCTGGAATTTGCTCGTGTTTACATTGTGCTTCACTCTGTGTGTGTGTGTGCGTGTGTGTGTGTGTGTGTGTGTGTGTGTGTGTGCGTGCGTGCGCACCGTCTCTGCACCATTCCCTCGCCAGGTAATATGTCTGGGCATGACCTGAAGCCACACCCCTCTCTGGCAGCGAGCCCGCCCGTCATCCGCGGTATGCTGCGCTGCTAGGGGTGACATCACGGCCAGAGTCTTCCTCGCAGACCTCGCCTCTCTGCGTCTGCTTATTGAATTAAGATGAGGGGGCGCCGAGAGATGAGTTTAGCACCTGAGCCTCGCCGGGGCCGAGGGAAATTGATTTCACACTTTAAAGAGGCACAGAGGGGCCGTCTCACTATCTCTGTGGGCTCTGAGCCTGTGTGTGTGTGTGTGTGTGTGTGTGTGTGTGTGTGTTTCAGAGTGATTGACGGTGAGTTTGCATGTCTTTGAGAGGTTTTTTCAGCGTGCGTGATGGGAGGAAGAAAAAGAGTGAATAACTCAAAGTGTGTGTTTCAAGAAAGATTGCGCGTCATGTTTCTGAGTCTGTGTGTGTGTGTGTGTAAGAGAGAGAGAGAGAGAGAGAGAGAGAGAGAGAGGCTTGATGTACAGTACGTGTCATGATTGAGAGCGAGTTTACATGCTTGGTGTGTGTGTGTGTGTGTGTGTGTGTGTGTGTCCCAGAGGAGCTGGTCTTTAGAGAGGGAGTGAGTTGGGTTCTCATGAGAGGCCCAGGCCCAACACAGTGTGTGTTTGTGTGTGTGTTACCTCACACTGCTTACATGTACACAGCCCATGAGGCCTTCCTGTCTGCTGTGAAGCCTCTACTTGTTCCCAGACGGGGCCCTGAGACCTCCAGAGGTCCATCAGGAGGTTAGAGGGAACGTGGTTTCAGTAGAATATTTAGGGACGCGGCTGATCTCAACAACACGACTGTTTGATCGATAAAATGTCAGAAAATAGAGACAAACGCAAATCGGTTTCTGAGCCAAGGTGACGCTTTATCTGATCAACAGTCCAGATCCAAAAACAGAAATCTAGTTTATTCTCATGAAAAGCAGCAAATCTTAAAAAGCTCCAACCGGGGAATGTTTGGCATTTTTTGCTTGTAAACAACAACAACAACAACAACATTTGTCATTTTGCTTTTCGGATAGTGACCGTTTAGATACAGACTGTCCATCTACTATTGATTCATTGATTTAGGGTCTTCTCAGTGTGTTTCCTCTCTGTATCTAAACTGTCTCTATCCAAAAGTGAAATTTTTGTTTAAACTGAAAAGAAACTGTGTTGAAAGCTCTGACAAACTAGTAAGTGAACCTTTGAGTTTATATATCTTGTCACACATATTGATCCCAGAGATCAAGAATAAACTTCCAGGATCTCTGAACATGAAACAGTCTCGCGCTCTAAATCAAAACCCCACACATCTGAGTGTGACGTTGCCTGATATACTGCGCACAGAATACAACACACACACACACACACACACACACACACACACACACACACACGTCCCAGGTTCCATCAGGTTCCTCGAGCGAGACATTTAAACGTTTCACCTTCGTGCAAACACGTGTGACTGAAACACAACAACGTGCCAATCAAAGCATTGAACTATCAATCTCCCTTAAATAGTGACACTTTACTTTAATATATATGATCGTTTCATAAACGTTAATAAAACACTATAACAGTCGTATTTGTCAACAACTTCACAGCGTTAGTAAAGCCCTGGTGTGAAAGTATAAAATAAGTCTCGGACAAATGCTGTACATTTATAAATGCTCCTTATATGTCCTTACAACTACATCATCATGTGTTATAAACCATTTATTAAATGTTGATGTGCTTACAAATGAGAAATGGGAGGGTTGAAGGACACAGCTTTGGAGGAGAGTCTCACTTTGACATGAAACACACTGTAAACTCCTCTGTGTGTGTGTGTGTGTGTGTGTGTGTGTGTGTGTGTGTGTGTGTGTGTGTGTGTGTTTCCAGTGGTGGTGATTTATAGTGATGTGTGGTGCTCTAAGGTTTCAGCCTACAGAAGTGTGTAATGGCTCTTAAACTGGCCGACACCCGATCGCCACGGATCATCTGCTGCCTGGCAGGCATCCACCTCCTCTGACACACACACACACCACACACACACACACACACACACACACACACACACACACACACACACTCATCATCTTCTCTCTCTCTCTCTCACAGTTTTCATACACAAACATTTTCCTTCTCACACTCACTGTCCCTAACCCTGTCACAGGAAAAGAAAAAAGGACGCCAGCGATGCAGCGGCTCCGATCATGACTCAAACAAAACGCTCAGCGCTGCAGAACACGGAGAGACCAGACCGCTGCAAAGACGCTCTTAACACAAGTCCAACCCACTGCCGCTATAATTACACAGTAAAAAGTATTTGTCGCTCAAAGAAATCCGCCAACATCAAATCCAATTGTAAAAATAGATTCAAAAGATTCAAGTTCATCCTCTGAACTTGTGATTCCACCGGCTTCTCCTGCAGCTAATTTCCACTTCTGACACGTGATCACTGAAACGCCGGTTTGAGATGCCAAGAACATTTAAGGTTTTGTTTGTGTAATTCAACCAAATGTTTTTGATCAAGCGTTTGAAAACCCTCATGACAAATCTGTTCACACCCGTCCCCCTCTCGCGCTGAGGCGTCTCAGCTGAACTCTGGAGTTCACTTCTTCGGTTTGGTTCATTTGGCCAGGTGAGAACAGAGTCATTTGAGCTCAGGTGGAACCAAATAACCAAAGCAACATGGCTGACGTTTCAAGTCCCGGGGCCTCTAGAAGGAGAGCGAAAGCCTTGCAGAGGCTTGTTTTAGTACAAACTGGTGGACAAGACAATGTTTTTCTTTTTAAACGCCTTATTTCCAGTAACAGGTTGTAATCTGATTAGTCAGCACGGTGATCGTCTCATCAGATCCTGCGGTTGAAAGACTGGGCTGTTTACCTGACTCATGGTCCCGTATGCAGTAGTCTGGCGAGTCCTCAAAGTACACCAGGTCGTTCTTGCTGGGTCGTTTGAAGTGTGCGTGCGCGGCAGTGAACCCGGTGCCGTACTGGTTAACGGCGACCTGCACCGCGCCGTTGTAGCGCTTCCGCAGGTGGTCGCCGGTGCGCCGGAAGTCGGCCATGGCCAACCAGCAGGTCCGAACGCTGCACGAGCCGCTGACGCCGTGACACTTACACTCCAGGGTCATGAAGCGCTTCACTGCCTGGAGAAGGAAACAGGAAATAACTTCAGAGGAACACAAGGTGTCGAGAGCGCCGCGTTCAAGCTGCACATTTACTTCTGAACTCCAACTTATTCAACTGTGATGTCATAGCGTTAAAGAGGCACAACAAGCTGCAAAACATCATCCATTATCAACACAGAAAAGATGTGTAATAGTTTAGTTGTTGTTGTGGCTGTGTTTCTCAAACCTGAGAGTAATATTCTTATTCTTATAATTTGTAACTAAATCAAACTTTAAATTTGAACATTTTATTTCTAAATTCGAACATTTTTCTTTTCATCAGTGCTGCAGTGATCTCTACAGGTGTGCGGCTGTCAGGTCGTCCTCACCTTCCTGCCGGCTCGATTGTTGTGCAGGTTCATGAGTGCGCGGGCGTCCCTCTCCTTCCTCTCCTTGGCGTCCACGAAGGCCTGGCTGAAGCGCATGGCGTGCTCCACGTGGTCGCTGCAGCCGCCCCAGTCGAAGGAGCCCATGGCGTCCCGCGACGAGCCCTTCTTAGTGGGATCGCAGGAGCAGGAGTCCAGCTCGCCTTGGCTGCAGGCTCGCGCCAACGTGTAAACCACGCCGGCTGAGGAGATGGCGTAGACGAAGGCCACCTCGCGGCTGCCTGTGCGGAGAGGACGAGATGTTGTGAACGAGAGAGCGCACAGAAGAAACGAAGGCGGGTAACACACGGGAGAATCTGAGCGGTTTGAAAATCTTAATGATGCTCAAAATGACAATACCAACACACAGATGTGCAGTAGGAATCTTTACCTAAGCTAATTCTTAGGTTAGCGTGCTAGCATTCGCTAATTTGCAGTAAACGCAGCGTGTGACTGAGTTCTGCAGGTATTTTATGAATCAGCAACGTTTACACTTCATCCTGTGGTGTTGACGAGAGCGTACCACGTTTTTAGAAACTCATCCAGTGGCTGTTCTGTTCAGTCTGAGCCCGACGACTCGTCTCCAGAGCCGTGCAGCTAGTGTGGCTGAAAAAACATGGAGCTGAACACTGGCGTCAGAGACTAGCGACATATTCTTCATCCAAATACTAAAAACCAAGAGTTTAGGATTTAAAAAAATCAGTAAATTCTATGGATCTGAAATGTAAATCAAACATAAAACTTTTATTCCATTGATCTTGAATCTGGCGTTGCCTGACCCCGGCTGTCTGATGTTTGGCCTCCGCTGCTACCTGTATGACCCGTATTTGTTGCCGTCTGTTAGAAGGTTTTATTTCATGCAAGGTCTGAAATTAAAAAAAACAACACACAAAAAAAACGCTTCATCTACCTCCAAGATGGATAAACATCTAAACGTTTACCAGCAATGCCCTGATATCTGCTCTTATCTCCCTCTACATGTAACTGATGAGAGATCTGAGAGGGATCAAAGGCCGAGGCAGAGAAAGAGAGTGTGTGTGTGTGTGTGTGTGTGTGTGTGTGTGTGTGTGTGTGTGTCTGTCTGTAACCTCTTCTACGAAACTATGACACATGTGAAAACACACACAGTGACGTCAGTGAGACGTTGACGTTTAAAGCTACAACTATAATTTTACATTGTTTTTATCAACAAAATATCAAAGATAAAAATCAAACTGTGTCAAATCTCTCTGAACTTCCCTCTTGTTTAATTTGTCGTACTCTTAGTTTTGCATCAGACTACAAACAGGCTGCAGTCGGGATGCACGGGGAGCTGAGAGGAAAACCTGCAGACACGATTCAGGGCCAGAAAACCTCTTTATCACTGGGGGGAAAAACCCTCTTAATTTGTATTTTATTTAACAATGTGCAACTAAAATATTTTTCTAAAAAGGAACCTCAGTTCTGTTCATGGAAAAGATGCATCAGCTATATTCTCTGTCACTTTAAGTATCAGGTTTCTGCCAATTGAAATAAATGTGACTTTAAAAGAAAAAGGTTCATAATAACAACAATTTAAAAACTATAGTATTTCTCTTGTTAGACTCTTGGTATTATGGAAACTATAATAAATTCACCATTTCTTATTTTCTAGATCGATATAAATTTATAAATTAGTTCATTATTGATTAAAGGACCCAGGACTTCAATCTGAACTCAAACCTGCCTCATAATAATAAAACCAAAGCGAAAAGCTGTAAATATTCACTTTAAGAGAATTTAAATTATTACTATTTGATATTTTTGTTTGACAAATGACTTTAAAATATTAGATTAGACTCCTTTTATGATTTTAGTGGAATACACATTAATATGGACACTAGCGTTGGGTGTGGCCCTTGAATACAAATGTGTCGACTGAAGAACCAAGAGCGGACACTAATTTGTAATCTTTACTTGCACTATTTTATTTTAATTCTTGCACGGCTTTAACATTGAGAATTTTGTTTTTTTTGTTATTGTTGCATTTTTGTTAAAAAGAGTTTTGTAGAAAAACATGTTTCTCAGTGTAAGGCAGCAAAAACTTTGAAAACTTAAAAGAAAATAAAAATACAAAGTTCTGGCAAAGATATACATATATTTAGAGATATCAGTGTGTGTGTGTGTGTGTGTGTGTGTGTGTGTGTGTCCCAGTCCAGCAGCTAAGTTGAGCGTATATAACGAGGTTAATGAAGGGGACGCTGAGAGAAAAACTCTGGTGTAATTGTCTGAAATTAGCCCGCTGACATTGACAATAAGGAGCTTCTGACGGCGCCTCGATGTGCCATGATAATGTTGTGTGACACGGCCGGGGCCCGGCTGGGAGGTCCGAATACCACACGGCCGATTAGAGGCCCCAACATGAAACAGACTAAGTTGAAGGATCCGCCTCGCAGGTTAAATCTCAGGGCATGGGAGAGGAACATCAGGCCGCCAGGTCTCGATGATCCTCCAGCAGCAGTAAATAAAGATTATGACTTGTTATAAGGAGTCGTCGCGGGGGAGGATACAGACTGATTTTTTCGCTCCTGAGACGCTGACACTTCTGATTTGACAGAACGCTTTTGTCCCGACGTCTCATCCGTCACAGACGGTGACAGGTCGCTCGTTTCTTGTTAATCATTTCAATCCCTGATGATGCCACTCGCACTTTACTGCTCGGGTCATTTATCACATTCTTTATAACTTTTATTTTCAACTAACCCCCCCCCCCCAAAAAAAAATCTGTGACCGTGTCTCCTACAGCTTTTTAAGATGTTCAATAAATGAAGTGTCTTCTCCTGCAAATCACCAGAGAGCATAAACAGTGCTAACAACCCGGTGAGGATCTTAAAAGTGGGGGATTACCTGTATTTAGAAAGACTCAACATTTTTACCATTTCTCACTTGAACGAGCTGAGTGGAGAGAAATTCGCTGAGACAGTAGCCGAGGCGTAAACACCACTATGATAAAAACTGAAGCAAACTGATTTAAATATCAACTCTTTATCTTTATGTCACCGATACTGAAAGAATAAACTGTACAAACCTTTTTATTACAGAAACATCTATGGATTATTTCTTTCAATTAACTGATTAATTGTCTCAACTATAAAATGTCAGGAAATACAGAGATGAAGGTGATGTCTTTAGATCGGCTTGGTTTGTCCAAACAACACAAACAACAGAGCAAAACCCAAATACATTCAGTAAAATCTTATGATGTTATTATGATATTTATACTGATACGTGACTTAAATGATTAATTAATCATCAAAAATGTTGCCGATTAGTTTTTCTCCCGCTGACAAATCCCTTCAGGACTAAAAACTGAAAAACCAGAAGTCACAACATCGCTGTAACAAAAGCAGTATAACGAGCACCGAGTAACATGTTAGCCTCCGACTCCAGACCAGACTGACGGAGAAACCAGCCGGCTGCAGCGACATGATAGATGTACAATTGTAAAGTGAGACGAGGTGTGGAATGTGATCCGACCTGAGAGGGAAAAAAAGGAAAAAGGAAAAAAGAAAAGAACATATCTTCGAGGGAACTATCTGTTTTCCCAGAAAGCCTCACTCCAACACTTCAGCAGTAACTTCAGGCATATGGTCAAACGTGTGTGTGTGTGCGCGCGCGCTGCAACACACATGATCACGCAGCGATTCATTTCCCCAAAATAAAAGGTGCCAGCAGCGCACAATGACCTGGAAACCCAAGCCAGGATATACAGTAGCAGGCAATCTACTCAGGGACTTTCTATTCTTAGTGTGCAGTGTTTGAGGCACCTGACAAACCTGCCGAAGTCACTGTTATCACGAATAAGATGATTTACACACTGTCTGCACCTCGTCCCTGCATCTATTATCATCTACAGCATTATCTCAAACCTGACGTCCTTTATTCAGACATCACATGTTAAAGTTATATCCAAGACACGGAGTCAGATGATTGTCTCATTTTCAAATAGAGGTTCAGGTTTGAATGCTCCGAAGTCCACGACGGCGAAGTCCCGAATTTTTAACAGCCGTAATTTAATGTGACATCAATCTGATGTCTTCAGACAAAATGCATTGAGACAAAGGGAGCAGGGAATTAAGATGGACATGATTTTTTTAGGTCTTTGCTCTAATTATAAGAGCTTGAATGCTAATTCTTAAAACCTAATGTGTCAAACCTTCACTTTGCTCTTGCTTATCCTGCAGAGGGATCAGAGGTCGACAGAACTGAGAGAGGCTCAGTGACTTTGTCGAGGACACTTCAGCAGGTAGGACGCTTGCTGAACACGGAGGTCCTCCAGGTGAGGAGCAGCCCCTCCCCACTGTCCCCAAATTTCCCAATATAATGACTTTTAAAAACCTGCATGAGTTTAACCCCCCCCCCCCACTCCACTCACTGCGTAGCAGCAGGCGTCCGAACAGGTTGTGGTCCCTGGCCGTGGTGTTGCAGTTCCAGCGGTGGCTGCGGAACTGATGCTGGCACTCTGAGATCCAGTCCTTCATCCCGGCCCCGATGGCCTGCATCACTCTGGGGTGCTGGCGGCACAGCTGGCGCTGCTTGTTCACCAGACCAGGGATGTTGTCGCACATCACCTGGGAGCCCAGGGTGCCCATGTACCTGCGGGGAAGAGGAGAAGACGAGAGGAAGCTGAACACATTTACAACAACAACAACAACAACAACAACAACTAATATTTGCAAGGGAGGAAATAATGCAAGACTGGTGCAGAATTTGATCACTGAACTTTCTCAATGAAAATATTCTGACAACCACAGTGTAAATAACTAAGCATGCCTGCACTTCCAGGTGGCTGCAGTATAAAGAACAAACACTCAACCTTTGTAGAGTGATTGGACACTTAAATTCTACAAACAGAGAAAACGATGAAGTAACAGGCAGAAAAACTCTCTCCCAACAAGTCCACACTCCCCGTGTACCTGCGGAACAAGGTGGTGAAAGACCGGGAGGGAATTTGAACTCTTGCAGGCTGCAGGGATTCTCTTAAACGATTAGAGGGAGAGAGAGAGAGAGACCAGAGCAGCAAGAAAGAAAAAAAAAAAAGGAGCTGAGTGAAATTATCTGTTTAAACAGCATCTCAGTATCACAGGCAGTGTGAAGTTTGGAATTTGGAAACAGAACCTTTGCAAATATGCAATAAAGATTCAAGAGAAAGACAGCAAATAAGGAGAAATTAAATTATATCAAATGACTTTATCCTGGAAACGTATCTGTCCAAATGTTCAGTCTTCAACAAGCTGCAAAAATACAGGTAGGAAAGCCGAGGAGGGAATTTAGTCTCTGAATCTCTGGGAAATTTCTCATTAACCAAAGGAAAACGGAAACTGCTTTACAGGTATTTTTATACATGAAGGGAGAAAAAAATTACTACAAATTTATTTCACACCAATTATATTTTACTATAAGATTATTTTTCTGCCGAGACGCATTTTGTGCGTCTAGTTAAACCAAGAAAGCTTTATATTCATCGGACAGGCTTTTTATGCAACTGCATTTAAATGGAAACGTAAATATTAAAAGGTGCTGTACTTACCACCAGGACGCATCGACCTCGGCCGTCAGCCAGCAGATTGCTACAGATAAATAAAAACATATTCCACTTGGCAATAAGTTCATATTAACCAATCTTTGGTCCTTTATGGATCTGGACGGAGCATTTCCACGGACGAGAGAAAAATATGAAAACACAAGAGAAGAAGTCAGAACTTGTACAAATCTGCAGATCAAGCTTGGATTAAAAATGGATCAGAGGAGAATTGGTGGACGGAAGTTTTGCGCGTAAAAGCCATGGCCGGCTCAGACTCTGCTGCGCGGTGGCAAAGTGCTTATGAGGAGGGGGGAGAAAAAAAAAAAGTGAAGAGCGACTGTCTGATAGTCCAGCAGAGATCCTCAGTGGAGATAGGCAGATGATGTGCTATCAGGTTTAAATTGCTTTACACAAGGGGTGGGCAGAGTCCCGTCTCAGGAATGAGGTGAAGAAATGAGATGTCTGAGAGTATCTGTTCAGGCTGGTTTGACACCAGACAGGCTTGGCCCGCGTCCAGACCTGGAGATGTGGTCCAGGGCTGATGGGGCTCCGCGCTCAAACTGCACCGACGCGTTCAGGGAAGGGAGGATTCGTCCCGCGCCCTCAGCCAATGACAGTCACCAGGAAAATGAGCGCAAACCCGCTTAGATTCAAAATCAAAGGGGGCAGACAATCACGTTTATGTCCCGAAAGTTGACTTCGAAGTTGAATTCTTTTAGATTTTCAGAGAAATGTCCCCTTTCGCGGGATCAAGACGCAGAGATTTATTTAATAACATAATGGATATAATAAAACACCACAGAATGATAAGCCTGCGGTTCCCATATTAATTTCCTTAATTCCCCATATAGCCTATTGGTTAGCTTTTCTGATCAAAGTCCGTGTGTACTTAAAAGGTAAGCCATACGTAAGTGACGCACAGGTGCTAAATATTTCTGATCCCCAAAGGATGACGCATTGTTATTTTACAGGCTTATACAAACCATCACTCAGTCATACTAATAACTCAGGAATGATGGTCCAAAAAAAAAAAAAAAAAAAAAAAAACTGCACCGATTCTCCCAAAGCAGCACCTAAAGGTGATGTGTCCATTTCCATTGGATTATCTATCACAGTCTTTTTGAAGTCTCTCGGGGAAATCTGTACCGCTGTCACACGGCATTTCCTCCATCTTTGATCTAGCCCGGGTGTATCTGGAGGTCCGGAGACCCTGACCAGATGAGATTAATGGCCAAATTGGATTTTTTTTTTTTCCCCCATGATCCCCGTGGAAGAAAACCCATAAAACAACAAGGAGATTTAGATCGCCCTTCGCGGCTCTTTTCAGCCCATCGAACACGACTTTTTGTTTTTTCGCTGCTGCGGTAGTTGTAATACTCCTGGAATATAAATCCAGTTTAATTGGAGTAATTTCACTGCCTTTACCAAATCGCATTAAGGGTTGGTCACTGTATTTGCACTGCAGTGTTGTAAGAAGAGGAAGTGGGCTAAGCCGAGTCGGGGGGTCACGGCCTCAGGATAGTGACTTTAATTCACCTGGAATTAAGTTTGAAGTGCAGCAAGTCATCTGAGCTAAATTCACTCAAACAGCTGAGCCGATCATCCACAAACAATCAGGAGCTTCAGGAATAATAAAAAGGTGAACTAGGCTGATGTGATCTTTTCAGAAGGTCACGGCGGTTTTCAGAAGTGAAAAGGTTTTCTGAAATGCTACCACTACTTACTTTCTGAATCTTTAGAGCCTCTTTACTCTTTGTGTCACTGTTAGGAAAGGCAGTGTCAGTTTGGGGCCACACTGTCTGACATTATCTATTTAAAAGCCTGAATCCAGGAGTGTAAAAAATGCACCTATGAGATGTTAAATCTCACCATCTGAAGCTCACTAATTGACATGTTGTATCTTGTTTGATTAACAGGCACCAAAAACTGAAATTTATTGATGGTTGATTGCTCAATATCAACACCATACTGCTTCTGCATAACTTCCCCTAATATGACAAATTGTTGTTTTTACTTTACCACAGATTAAACACACTGGACTCAATGTGTTAATAACGAGCTTCAGAGGCGTTGGTAGGCATTTTTTTTTTCCTTTCTTTTTAACTGTGGAAGGAGCCAGGCTGTTTCCATCTGCCTCCAGGCTGAGATTAATCAATCGCCTCCTGGTTCCAGCTCTACATTCAACGCACAGACTTGATGATGAGATGAGATTCATATTGATCGTCTCATCTCTCAAGGAAAAGTTAATCATGTTTCGCACAAATGTTGATCCCTAACTTCAAGGTATGAAAATTATAATTTCTCCTTTAAAAAAATTATTAATTTTCAAGGAGTTGCATTTTGAAGTCAAATTCTCTCTTTTTAGTTTGACTGTACAAGAAAATGCTCCTCAAAACAAACCTTTAATTTCCACTTAAACCCTTAAAACATAAATTAACTTAAAAAAATAATTAAGAACTAAACTTGGAGACAAGTCAGAGCAAACTGGGAAACAAAACGCTGCAGCAAAAATAAAAAAATTACCTGTCTTGTCGAACACTGTCCTAAAACATATCAACCATTTTATAATCATAATCATAATCTAATTTCTCACCTACAGTCATCAAAACACAAAATATTACGATGAGCGCATTAACTGCTGGTGATTAGCAAACATTCCTGTACGTATGCAGGTAAACCTTCCCGCAAGCAGCTTTGTAGAGGAGCAAGAGGAACGTGGCTCCAAGCGCCGCTCCGGTCAGGTACCGCATCTTCCGGTTGCCGTGGGAACCAGGTCTGGGAAGCCGACAGCAATCTCCGGCTTCGTCCATCTGAGGGAGGAAGACGAAGAAAAGATTCACGTGGGAAACGCGCACAAAACCATGGATGTGAAAACACACACCAAACGCTGCGGTCGGAGCAACGTGACCTCGCGCAGGAAGTAGAAGGGTTGCAGGTCATTTTTATCTAATCCAGTCCGGATTATGGCACCGTACTGATCAAACAGTTCCAGGCCAGTTAAAGCTTGACTGGGTGGGAAACATCGGCTCAGTTACTGCTGGATGGGAATCAAACGGAGACCAGCTCATTTTTGAGGGTGAGGGCATGTCTGGTCCCATCGTACCACCACAGCATGACTCGCAAACCTGAGTCACCAAAACTTCCTGTGCCAAATCCTTGAGGATTCATCAGCCGAGTGGAGAGCCGGGTCTTGGTCACGGTCAAGTCACAGAGGAATAAATCTGTTCCTGAACTCCCCAGTCAGAGAGTGACACAGTGTCACACTGGATTCCTGTCATGTGAGAGAGTTGGATGATACAAAGAGTTCAAGCTCTTCTAGCAAAATGTGGCTCGGGAACTTGCGGTTTGGCAGTAAACCCACATTTCTACCAACTTCCTGGATTCTGACATCACTTATGAGGAAATGTTTTTAGTAAGTACCGGGAAGGCATTATTCCCGCAGGACATAAATGCAACATTAATATAGAGTTGTGAAAAGGGAGGGGATGCTGATGCTAGTTCCAGAAATGTTTTTTCCTCATTCTGTATCCATGTCTCAAATTTTTTTTCCCTCTCACAGATGATGTCGCAATCCTTTCGAGTTAATGTTATGGTCACCAGTTTTATTTTAATCATTTCCATTTTGTCACTTTGGTATGGCAGACATCTTAAAATTTTCTACAATCCCCTCGAGCCTGGCTGCTACTGGAGAGGAAGCCGGCCAGACTGGTAAGCACCATAGCTCCTGAATTCATCTGAAACTGACTTTAAAACCGAATCTGAATCTGTGATTGGATGTTTCTTGCAAAAAATTGCACCTTGGGATTTGTAGTTAACTTCTTGCCTTGTAGTTTTATGCACGTGAGCTCGTACCTTCAACTTTTTAACAAAGAACCAGATAAAAACACATCAAATAATTTGTTCCCAAAGATTGTTTCTGTCATTTTAGGTCGTTCTTATCTCGCTGATTTATGTTCAAGTGATAAGTTTGGTTTTCATTTGTTAATTGATGCTATAAAATGGGATTGTGATGTCATGTGATGCAACATGGACAACAAATCTGACCCCTCAAGTAGTAGCAAAATAATCGGCTGGAGTTACTGCTGCTTAAGTGTCCTAACCCAATAAATGACCATAGTATTCTTAGATATTGCTGATGTGGTTGTTGATCAATAACTTTGAAACAATTACTATTTTATCAGGTGCTGACAGTTCTGGAATTCACAACTAATTTTCCATCCTGTGTTCTGTCCTTGGATGAACGACCTCCCACCCACTGGACCACTCCGTCTTAATTTCAACAGCTCAACTACAGAAGACGAAGACGAAGACGGCGCTTCATATCTCAGGCACCAGCATACGTAAGTCACATTTTCAAAGCTGATGACGTGAATGAAAAACCAGCATCATCAGGTGTTTACGGGCAATTGAGCTCTGTGGTTCATTAGTTTGCGATCGGGGCTTTTTGCAAAGAATAGCGCTTTGGGGAATTACAGCATGCACTGTTGCACTGACTGACATTAGAGCCTTGAGAGTCCTGCATGAGGGAAACCAGTGTGTGTTCACACCTGACAGGTCGGTCACAGTCAAACTGCCGACAGCCAATTGGAAGCTGAAGCTCTGTACATTCACATTCCAGGAAGTAGATCAGGGGTTTTCAAACTATATCGACCAAGTTTTCACATGAAAGTTTTTTATTTGGTTCAATGACTCTACCTTACTGTTACCGAAGAGAGTTTTTAAAGCTTCACAACAACTTGAAAAACACCTCAGGCTTACAATCAAATTCTAGACACCTCTCAAAACTAATTACAGAAAAGAAGATTGCACCTGACAACAATTTAGAGTGCCACATTAAATACTTTTGTAAATGAGATGTAAATTCAGCTTTTGATTTTAAATAAATTTGTCAGAAATTTCTGAAAACATGTTTTCACCTTGTTACTATGGGTTACAGAGTGTAGACTGTTTGGCCAACATAGCAAATAGTAGCGATTTATTTAATTTAAATTTCAATCTACAACACATTAAAGTGTGTAAAAAAGTGAGTACAGATCGCAATCATAACCACTGAGAAAATGTACAATTTATAACCACTGTAAGCACAGCTGGAGGCTGGTTGGTGTCACTGTTTCTGTCAGTTACAGACAGATGTTGATAAAAAGTCAGATTACTTAAAAACTGTCTAAATGTTGCTCTTCTTTCTCTTCTGATTTTCCTACGACTTTAACAGGAATCGCAAAGTTTTCAAACTTAACACCAGACGGTTTAGATGTTGGTCTTAGCTACTTTTAAGTTTTGCTAATGCTACATAGCCAACATTAGCACTGACAGCTGTTTACTTACCAGTCTTGCCAAAAAGCTTCAGCCATTGATGCATTTACAAGACAATACGTCCTCTGAGCTGTGCTACTTCTTCAGGGCAGACTGGAAACTACAGTGACTCGGTATCGGAAAGTGACAAGACAGTCAGCCGGACCAGGGCTAGCTGATTAGGGTTGGGGTTAGCATACTCAGAAGTAGAAGAAAAGATGTGGTATAAATGTTCGGTGTTGTTTTGGTCTGCTGCTGGAGGCAGCTGAGGGCGAGTAGCTGAATGAAGTTTGATACTGAACTTGTAATGTTTCTTCTAGACTGGTAAATAAACAGCTGTTAATGCTAACGTTAGCTTTGTAGCCATGGCAAAACTTACAAATGGCTCCTTTGAGTTACTGCAAGAAAAGAACGGATTTTGTTTTCAAAGCAGTGCCAAAAAGTGTGTGTCACAGTTTATGTAGTAATGTGTGTTTCAAAGGACGAGCTCCCACAGATAAGATTAGATTTTGTGTTTTGTTTATATGTGTATGTGTGATGGGCCCCTCCCATCGGGGCTGTGAGCCAGTGGGTCCAAATGGACTCCATTGGTTGTCAGATTCCTGTCTGACACAACTGAGGACCTCCTCACCACCACTATCGAAACACACGCACCTCTATCTCCTATTAAGCCACCTCCTTTCCTCACCTCATACCCCCACCTCTACCCATCAGCCCTTTCTCCCCCCTTAAACTCCCTCACCCCGCCAACCTGTGTCCTCTCCCCGCTTTCCTTCTGCCCCCACCCTCGCCTTCCCATCAGTCCCTTCATCCCTCCGCCTCATCGTCTGTGTGCTGACAGGTCGATGTCACAGCGGTGCTGACTTATGGGCTGTGAGGATTCTGCCCTGTCAGGAACGACTCTCTCCTCTTGAAATACAAATGCAAACACACACACACACACACACACAGAGTCAGGTGCACACATACAAGCACCCCCACACATACCTGTTGGAGCTCGTCAGAATTCATATACACCGACATCGAACACACACCATGTTCTGGTCATGTTGCTTTTAATCTTCAGTAGTAAGAGGAAAGCTCTCAGTGGAACAGTCACCATTGTGAGGAAATGTGTTCGAGTCTGAACGATATCATCAGCGGGAAAAATACTAACAGCTGATTATCAGTTTATGACAGATATATCAGTGTCACAGATGCAAAATTAAATCAGAAAATATGAATATTTAATGTTTATTTTTTCACATTTACTTTTTATTTTAACATTTCTTTTGTATTTTTTGTTGTAATTATTATTTATATCTACGTTCCTTCAACACTTACTGTTGAATTACTGATAATAAACATTAATGTTCAGATGTAACATTTTTAACCACGTGAGGCCGAAAATGAACTTAAAGTCGTTCTGCATGCGAGGTCTGCAGTAGAGGCTGTGGTATTTTGCCTGGCGAGTTGTTTAAAAAGTCTGACGTTTAATCTAATGAATCACTGCAAAGCTGGAAAAAATATAAATATGTTAAGTGTGCAATGGTAGTGGGCCTATATTTCATATAGCGTGTTTGTAATTTGTGTGTGTGTGTGTGTGCGTGTGTGTGTGTGCGTTGACCTGGCATATCAGATTGCGAAGGCAGGTGACTTCCTTCTGCAGATCTTTAGTCTGGATCACCAGCTGGTTGCAGACGACCTGGGCCTCCTTCTTCGGGTCCAGGGAGAAGACCAGCTACATGGAGGACCAGACAGACAGAGACACAGACAGACGAGTACCAGTTTACAAATCTACCTGGATGGCAGGTGAGATAGACAGAGCAGACAGAGAATGCACTCACAAAGTCACCTGGCCTCAGTCCCGTGAGGTGACAGGAAGGGACGCTGAACATTGTGACTGACTATCTATAAGCTCGTTAATGGAAAAATATATTTTCTATAAGATCAAGATGAAGCCTCATAGTTTAACACATCTACTAGCATTAACCAGCAACCCCTAATCAGCTGCACTTCTACAGATGACATGTACCTGAGAGGCTTGGCGAGGAAAACGGTTGATGACATCATGAATTGTCTCTGTCAGGTAGCAGCACTGCTGTCGCACACCTATCAGGAAGTTATGCAGCTCCTCACTCCTATAAAATATTATACGAGCAATTAATGGAGAAGGTCTGATTAAAACATTCAAAACAAATTAAAATAGATACACTGTATATTTATTTCTTAAAGAAAATAAATTCAAACCTACAATTTACATTTATTGTGACACACTGTGTGTTTTTTGTGATACTAATTGCTCGGCTGATTAACAACAAATTAAATTAAAATTTTAAATTAATTAAATCAAGCATTTTGATAATTAGTTAAGGCATTTATCAAGAAAGAAATGCCCAACCTTTCCTGGTGAGGGTTTGCTGCATTTTATGTTTTATGTTATTCTAGGCTCAGTTTTTTCCTGACGTACCAAACAACTAATTAATTAATCGTATGAATAATCACCAGACTAATTCATCTATTATAATTGGCTGCAGCATTTTTTATTTTTTTTTATTTTTTTTTAAATCTAACCAAAGATCAGTTATTAGAATTTTTCAAATTGTGATTACAAATCCAAATGCTCAATCCAGTCTGTAAAATACACTGTAATTTGCGTAAGGGTGATGCATGATGAAAAGTGGCACATGCTCTGTTTAGACACGTGGATAATGCTGTAGTTGCCTTAAAGCTGAGGTCATGAGGTTTACCTTGTTAAAAAGCGAGCACTAAGGATATGCCCACATAAAAAAAAAAAACACAAGGCAATGGCAACTAAAAATGCCCGGCAATGACAGGGCAGACAGATTGATAGTTTGGACCAAACTTTGTTTTAACATTCTCCATGCATTTTCCTGCAGACCACCTCAACCAAACTATAGAAAACTGAGCAGGTGGCCAAGCCTTCTCCCCCTGCTAACCCATGCTGTCATCCCTCCCTGAAAACATCCACCTTAAATAATTAGTTATTTATATTCATCAACCTTTCCGTCCCTCTCTTCCCATCCCCTGGTCCTGTGGGATATTGATAGCTCTTATCTTAATGGTACATTTGCCTTGGCGAGGGGACTGGGCAGCCAGCCGTCCCGGCCCTCCTCACACTCTGTCAGAGGGGCGAGTAAACACTGTCAGTCAGCCTGTGCTGCACCCTCACCTCCCTTCTCCCTGCTGTTAGTTTATCTAGGGAGCAGAGAGTGATGATGGGCCCCCGGTGGGAAGATTGTTGAAGAGATTGCAGATGGAAAGGACGTTATGTTATGTGGAAATGCTGATACAAGGTGCTTGTGTGCCACTTTGTTGTGAACTGAATGCGTTCAGGGAAAGTCAGTCGGGCTCTTTTCCAGCAGCGCGCAGCAAGTGCCAGTGCCTTGCTCGATCAGGACAGAGATACATATTTACTTTCACCGAGGCCGTTTCAGACCAGCAATATTTCAGTCACACGTCACTTCCACAACTTCCTTTGGAGGTGGCAGTGAGTGTTAAGGTCGCTTGGCCAATCCAAGCTTATCTATGCAGGATAACTACTTTAAGTGACAGGTGGATTAGTTATATTTACAGTTACAGTTTTCTCACAAAAAGGCAATATGTGTACCTAATGTACCCATGTGTGCCGAATAAATTACTTGAATGCATTTCCTTCTTCTTAAAACGTTTGGAAGAATCTGAAAACTTCACTGTTTATATTGATGTTTGCTTCCCAGCAGCCTCCTTTCCTGCATTTGTTGGCACATTATCGCCACCGACTGTTGATCCGTGGAAGAGCGTGAAACCATTTGCAGGACTGAATCGCAGCAACTGTGTGCAAATGCACCTGCATACACATGCAAGGAAATAAGGATCCACTCTTAAAATCATTGCTTCGAAGTGATACTAGTGGTCAAAAACATTACAGGGTCGCTTTAAGATATTTAGACTCAGAATTAAATGGCCAAAATGAAGGTTGACTGCATTCCATTTATTAATCCATCTGATTTCTGCCCATTATCCAGGGCAGAGATGAGACTGTTCAGAAAAAGGGAAACTTATACTACGCTTTTTCTAAAATCAAACACTTCAGTTTAAGATGCACATTTTTCAAAAGCTGTGTTACTTGTACTTATTGCAGTTTTATCACTATTTTCCTTTGAGACCAACCAAAAGTCCCCAAACCCGTCCCACACACAGATTTTTGCTTTTGTGGCCCCTAGTGGCTAAAAGCCTTTTAGGCCTTCCATTACCTGTCTGTTGCCCGCTACGATAACCACGGCCAGAAAGGCTGCGTCTTTAGCTTTCGCCTCACCCACAGGCTCTTGTATTTCTGCCCTGATACACAGTCTGGCCAGATTTCCAACCAGCTGCCTCCACAACTGAGGGCTTGTATATGGACCCTTAGGATTCAATAAAAATGCAGTGGCTTCGTTTTAGAGTCTGACCAGGCTCTACAGGTACAGGAACCACCATTAGGTGTTCTGCCATGAGGTGACAGAGACTGAATTGCCGCAAAAGTGGCATTTAAACATCATAAGTTTTTATTCACAGGTTCCTGACATGTCAAAATGATTTCAAGACTAATTTCCATTTGTCTGTGTGATGTAAAGATCCTGAAGGAGCTCATAAGGAGGTCTGGCTTTCCATCCCTCTCGTTATTGGACTGCCTCTCATCCGGCAGGCGAGGGCGGGTGAAGCCAGCGGGCCCAGTTCTGCGGAGGATTCATGAAGTGATGGGGTGTGGTGCGATGGCTCTGTTTGGCCCACGCCGCAGGCTCTCCTTTGCTCATTGCAACCTCCCATCGCCTCTCACCTTACAAATCATTACAGCTCCGCTTAAACCATTAGGGCCTGGCTCAGGGCTTGGCTACAGAGATGGGGGAGGGGATACGGAGATAGGACAGTGAGATGCTCATAAGGCTGATGGACGACTTCCAGTGGAGGAGGACAGACGGAGCATTACGGCGAGATAGATGGAGGAGGGCTGGATGCTGGGAAGGGTTTAAGGTGTGTGGCTGACAAGTGTTTAAATTTTTGCTACTACCGTCAACTTTGTTTCTGGCTTTGTGGACAGCGTTTGTGGAATACTTTTTTGCAACTGACATCTTATCAGACGTTCCCAGCAGACTGAAACAAACTAAGATTTTTAAAACACTGGAAACATTCTCAAACCCCAAACCCCCCCAAACTTTTCTACCATAGAAACCACAATTTAAAATGATTTTTTTGCTCTGGAGTGTGGATAGAAAATAAAGTACAGAGAATGAGACCTCTGATCAGATTATCAGTCACTCTAATCTATTAATACAAGCTTTCTGAAAAATAGAGTAATGCTCAGACTAACTCACAGTTTTCCCTGAGAGCCCTCTAGTGGGCCTTCGACCTGAATGATCTGTTGAGCACACACATGACTTGGCACAGGCCTGCTGGGCATTAAGGTGTAGCACCCTACCCATTGGCTGTAGCTCCCAGTTGGCTGATGGTGTCCAGGTCCACTTTGTCCAGGTGCATCTGTTGCATAGCACTCAGCAGCTTCTGCTGATGCTCCGGGTCTGTGATCCCAATCTGACAAATTAAAAAACACCTTTTGTTGATCCAAATCTCTTCTGAAAAATAAAATATTCAAACTGTATGAGTATGTGACACATGTATTCTTCGTCTATAATCATGCATTTATGTTTCACGTCTGAAAACATGCAACATGCTTTTGTAATAATGATCCAAATGTGGGTTAGGTGATGTAAACCAGGTGTACTTTTATTTACCTCTGACAGATCTGAGTTTTATAGAAATTTAAAGAAACACAGTTCAAGAGTGATCCTCAGATAAACTGCTGCCTCCGGTCACTTCGTCAGTTTAACCTTCTCTTCTACTTAAACTTCTTTCTACAGAACTTGTTGCCTTAAAAAGCCGTGACGTCAGCAGCTACCCTCGTCTCTGTCCGGGTCACCCTGAAGGCCGGCAGCGAGCAACAGAGCTGACAGACACACAGATGTTACAGTCATCCTCTACCTTCTCCAGGTCGTCCTTCTCCATGGTCAACAGGTAGTTCCAGGTGATGTCATTTTCCTGTGCAAGTGAAAGAAAACATCTCTCAGCATTCACCGAATCAAAACTTCTACAGCTGCTTCCGACCCCACTGCCTCAAACAGATGTGCCTGCATGAGGCTTTGCCATACAATGACAACAACCTACCTGCACCCATCAAAAACCCCGTCCTCATATATCAGATAGGGACTAAAACCTGAGCTGACCCTCAGTTTAATTCAGGCCAAGCCAATCCAGCACACTGGATCCATTATTCAGCACTGCGTAAAATATGTAAACCAGTTATCTCATGACATGTTCTCAAGCCAGGAGGTGTCATTCTGTCAGTAATGCAGCTGCGTTCAACACATTTGGGATCACTGTATCTCACCCACAGATTTAATACCGCATTGAACTGTGTGTAACAGCATGGTATCTCTGCTCACTGCCTTGGCATCAGCGAGATAAGACAACAGAAGTCTCTCTCACATTAGAACAAGGCACCGTGCCTACAAAAATATACACATTTGTGTAAAAAAAAAAAGCTATACTGAAATCCTATTCTAGCACGCAGTCAGTACTTACAGTCATGATGTCAGTGAGGTAGCTGAGATCGAGGCCGTGCAGGAGGAGCTCCAGGTCGTCAAGCTTGGGTGCACTGAGGAGGGCAGAGAGTTCACATTAAGTCCTGCACCATTAACCCAAGTATGAACCGGCTGGAACTAAAATTGCGCTAAAGCTGTTTGAACAGAAACGTCCTGAGTAGTGCATCAGTAACACACTGAAAAGTGAGCTCGTCCTCAAAGCGCGAAGCTAGGTTTAAGACCTCACTAGCAGCTAACATCTACTCTACTGAAGTGTCCTTGAGCAACGAACTACATCCCTTTCAGCTCCAGTGTTCCTGACCTGAACCTCTGACATCCCTGTAGAGGACGTTGGGCAGAACGAAAGACATCGGGGATCAAGTGAGTGCAACAAAAGTGTCACTGAGTTCAGACACATCAGAGTAACCGCAGTGTAAATGCAGCTTCAGCCTGACTGTTGACACGATGAGCTTTACAAATGTTCAAAATATGTGAAATGCATCTATTAGGGTTTTAACTTCTCCGTAACTGACATGAGAGAAAGACAACAATGATGTTTACAGGCTCACAGGTTGTAATTCATGGTGCCAGACATGCTCAAAAGCAATGTTTCTGGCTGATGATAATTGCCCCACTGTGCCCAAATGAACTAAACATTCATGGAAGATGTTTATTATTGTTTATGTCTGGTTGAGCAATGGTTCAACAACACCTGCTGCACAGGCATAGATCACAGAAAGTCCAACAGGGGGCGACAAGCACACAAGTGGAGAAGCAGACATATAATCATGACGCTCCAAAAAAAGTTACATCCATATACACACACTAAATAGTATAGTCCTAAAGCTATTTAATGCAAGTCTCGTGCTCTCTTACCTTTCCTTGGAAGATGGAGGTTCAGAGTTGGTCTTGAAGAACTTAGACAAGGTCTCCTCCACGGAGGCCTGCACAGTGGAGATGTGGGATGAAGAGGCCAGGATCCTTGTTATCTGCGGACAGACACCAGCACGGCATTAAGTCACAAAGGTCACCAATCAAGTAACACAACACATACTTTAAAATCACCAAACATATTCCTTACTCAAATAACAATAAATATACGTTATTATGACCTGTGGTAAAAAAAGGACTTCAGGTACCTGTGTGTGTTTGAAGATCGCTGCCAGGTCAGCTGGGCTTTTTCCATCCTTGGTCCTTATGGTTTTGTCTGCTCCTAGCTGGAGGAGCTTCAGCACTGCCTCCTCTCTGCCATACTGCACTGCTGTAGACAAAGCCTAACAGAAAGTATTGCATCAGTTACCATACACAAAGTCAAATGTATAAATTGGAGGGACCTGCTATGTTAACTGTGACACACTGTGTATCCGTTGCCATCCTGAACATTGATGTCTGCTCCATGGGACAACAGCAGGTTGATGACCTTACTGTAGCCGTCTCTGGCTGCCAGCATCAGGCAGGTCATCTGTGACCTGAAAGAAGAAAGCAGAGATAAAGAGATAAAGTTAGAGGACAACAAAAAGATTAAGTTAAATTAAGGATGATGACAAATGAAGGAGATGAAAGATGTGAGGGAAGCAGGAGTGATGGCAGAGGTACAGAGAAACCACCAGGGTGCAGCAAACACCACATAATCATCTGAGACGCATCCAGGAAAACTGGTTCACTGTCTCAACTGCGACTGGCCACGACACAAAACAATTACAACCCATTCTTGACGTGCACCAAGTCTTTACACTGTGTCACGGCAACACCTCAAGGTTTTAAAAGGTCTTGTAACAGTTCCAATCCAAAAATTAAAACTCATCTTTATGCCATAACTTTCAATTAGTGGCTTCTTCTTTGAGACTGAAGGTAACAGGCACCCGGCCTGAAGTAATCAGCGAATCCATAAACCTCATCAGCGCAGTATTAGTGCATGTTGTCTTGCCGACATTATAACCACTGCATCTCTCTGACCATCTGTTTGTTTATTCCCTACAGCTCGTGAGTGTCCAGGTTGTGTGCCCCCCCGCCATTTTCTCCTCCCTGTGCTCAGGTTGTCTGTGCTGGACCACCGGTCCTCCTGGGACCTCTCTCCCTCTCTTGGCTCATTCCAGATGTTTTGAATCTGGATCTTTGTCCTCCAGGAGTCCCTTCCTCCTCCTCCTCCTCCTTCCTCCTTGTCGCTGTCTCCCTCTGTGTGTTTGTTTCCTTCTCCTAGACGTGTGAATGATGTGCTTGGTTTTGCCTCATATGTTTGTGTGGTCTGTCCTCTTTCCAGGTCATGGGGCTCAGGTCCAATCTGCTGGTGGCACCTGAAGCTGTTTGATGGCCTCCCAGATTATATTCTTCATTACATGTTTTCCTTGTCAGATTCGAGGGTCTAGTGACAGAGGTGGCTGGACAAATAGTTTAGCCCTTTGAGGGAAACGTGATTTTGGGCTATACGATTCAAATTTGAATTGCCTCGATTTGATAAATAGTAGATAAAAGTATCCAGAACTATAGAAGCTTTTAAAACAAGTCCTGAAGCACAATCCGGATTCCAGCAGTGAATCCCTTTGTTTGGTATCTCTCACCACAACAGAGCTCAATGCATTATTTTTGTGGCTCCTTATAGCTAACAAAACGTAACATGAATCTTTAATTCTACTGTTGGTGATTGTCGCGACGGAGAATGTAATGATTGTCAACCTGATTACGTTGCAGTGTTTTGGCATTTAAGCCTTCAAATCAATTACTCAAACCAGCCCTTCTGCTTGATTGCCCAAATTGCCCTTTTGCATTTTTACGTTAGAGTCGTGTTTTTAATTCTAGAGAGAGTATTCCTTTGAGCACGATAATAAAGATACGTGCTAGATAGTGTACTGAAGTGGTTTCGGACAGAGCATCCTTTTAAAAAGGTGACACACACTCAAGCACACATTTGGTGAATGTGTCCGTCAACCGCTCGCTACTCTGAAATGAAAGACCTGGTTGTGACAACTTTGACCTCTGTTGCTCATGTGTTTGCTTGCATCTGAACAAGGACTGGATATATATATATATATATATATATATATCTATCTAAAAAAAAAAACTTCTGCTACAGTACCTCTTATCACCTCTGACTCAAACACAGCTGCTGAGAAAAACACATCAATCCAAACAGGTGGGAAAGTCCACAGGCAATTCATCACTACTATTACTTTTAATGGTGAGAGAGACAGAAAGAGGCAGAGAGGGGTAATCACATGTCACAGTCACATGCAAACAAAAGCATCGCCCAATGAAATACAGAATGGGAATGTGTTATCACTCTCAAATTGATTTGACAGGTCTTTTAATACATGGCCTACCACTGGATGGCTGGAGGCAGTAAAAGGTTTGTTTGTTTTTTTTTTTTTTTAGAGAGGGACTGAGAAGCAGATGAATTAAGATCAATCTTTTAATTCTCAATTGAAGTTGGAGATATTGATTAAATCTCATACCAGAGTATCAATACATCACAATACTGATATCATGATATAATATGCTTTTCAAAGCTCAATTCAAAAGCATTTCAGACAACCAGAAGGCAACATCTGTGCTAATCCAGTGAACTGAATCTCTAATAAAGCAAAAAATACTTGTCCTGTAATTTCCTGTAAATCCATATGACAGTCCTATTTAATGATTTCCAGGTATGACCCAAATACAACCAGGGATATTAAAAACATTGCTGCCACATGATTTGATTTTTTTTTTTTTTGCTGTTGATGAATTTTTGTCATATGACCCAACCCCTAAATGCCACGGAGAGTAGCGCCTTGTTTTTGCTTTGTCATTCGGACTCGAGATATACCGCTTTTATCTGTATTATAATGTTGGCAAAAGAAGTGTTGACTTTTCTACCAATAAATTACCTTATCTGAAAATCCTCCGAGACAGAGGCGATGTTTGTTTAACAGGTGTGAATCTGTGTGGGACGTCAGTGGGTTTTAAACATCAACTAAGAAGGACACACAACTACATCTCTCTTTTAAGTGAATTCCAAGAAATCAAAAAGTTAATGTTCTATGCGAACTCAAACAAACGAACCTATGGTTATGACATGTATGACATTTCCTCTCCGCCCACCGATCAGTCACTTCCTCTTGGACCCATGAGAACAGGTTTAGTGGCATCATTCATTTCTGTTCACATCCTGTGCTACTATATTTTCCCAAGGGTTTGGTTTTACTGTGAGACGGGCACCAAGGTCGCTCGCACAGTGTTTCAGTGTGTTTGCTTGTGTGTCTTTCTGTGTGTGTCCTTCAGACTCTGTGTGTTTTGGCTGGTTCCAAAACAGACAGCTGATTGATCGATGCGCCGACAATTCAGTGGCAAACGTCTTTCCTGGTGTCAGGACCGCAAGAAGAATGACTCCCAAAACCACCTGGCTCACTGTGCCAAGGTAAACACACTCCGTCTCACACTGGCCTCCGGTGAATCATAAAAAAAAAAAAAAAAGTCACAATGACTACTTTTATATGAAGGCTTGCAAACAGACGGCATGTTATTGGCTGGTTTCATGCACTGATAATAACCTATCGCTCCATCCACAGGGACCGATGATTATTCTGATCAGTTTTGTTGCACGTGGATCCTGTTGCCAAAACTATTTTGAGATGTAAATATCAAGTCTCAAGTCTTCAGGTTGTCTGAATGCATTTTTCTGTCAGAGCTTTTTTTAATACAGGCCTTAGCAGCTGTGTGGTTGTCACTTATTTCAGATCCTTGTACTTTTCAGGATTTGGGACGTTCCAGCTTCAGATTCGGAAGTTTTGCTTTCAAGTCTCCAGTTCAGTCTAAAGGGATTCAGGTCCCAAGTAGGTTAAGTCTAAAAGCACTCAAGTCCAAGTCAATTCCAAGTCATCATTAGGATGTCTACAGCTGTGTGTGTGTGTGTGTGTGTGTGTGTGTGTGTGTGTGTGTGTGTGTGTGTGTGTGCGCGTGTGTGTGTGCGTGTGTCAGTACAGGTTCTATTTTTTTTTTTTTTGGATTAGAGACTCAAAGTAAAGAGGGATAGAAAAGGAACAGCTGTCAAATCAGGTGTACTGATACCCTTATTATCAGTTGGCGGGGCCTTTCTGTTTTCTAAAAACAAAAGGTTACAGAAGTTCAAGCCGAAATTATGTCAGTGATCTCCCGTCTGGAAGCAAATCGTGTAAAAGTACACCTGAAATCTGTACAAATATAAAAGAAAAATGTGTCTGAAAGTGCACATTCACCTACTGTATGTGCAGCCTGGAGAAGCATGTTCCAGCCTTTAAACGACTGCGGCCGACACAGATCAGTGCAGTGAAGGTACAAAAAAAATAAATAAAAGAAAGGGACACATGGAGGCAATGGACCCCGCATCGTGCTCCTGCAGGACTTTGAGGGATGACAGAGAATGCTTGTTTACACTAAGACAGAGGGACGAGCAGCTGGTGTTAATCATTGGTTTGATATTCAGACGTAAGAGGCGATGAGGAGGAGGAAGAGGTTTATCCTCTGCACCCACATGAACCCCATATTCGTCTGTTGCTCTGAACGTCGGGGGCTGTCGGTCCCTCCTCCTCACCGCCTCCCCTCATCCGCATCCTTCTGCGTCTTGTTACCTTGCTTCAAATATTTTGTCTGGGAAGGAACCAATCAATTTCCTAACGCTATAGCGTGTCCATGTGTGTCATCAGGGGGGTCTCAGGCGGTGTGTGTCGTGAGTGTAATGGCATCCTGGCGGTGACAGAGTGGCAGGGGATTAGGGGAAAGCTAAACAAGAAAGCCACTGGGGGCCGCATCCTCACTTTGACACAGCAGAAATCCACAGATGGTAATGGTAAAACATGCTTCAAGAGTGACCTCGCTTCATTCTTTTCCACGAGATGGAATTTTTCATGTTCTTCACCAGGGCAGGAAACCAGATTATACACCCAGCTGCTGCAATGCATGATGGGTCCCAAACTCCTCCAGTCACTTTTATTAATTTATGGGGAAATATGTTCACGATATTCCCACTGCCAATGTTTCTGTAGCATCACTTTCCTATCTCGCAAAAATAAATATACTTTCATTCTTACAAATGTAACAATCTGCACAAACTTATTTATTTCTGTCAGTTTTCCTTAATATTTCCGATGTTACTCAGACTAATGAGGTTGGCACTGTTTTGGCACTGACTGCTCTCATTTTGGCACCTCAGTGCAGCTACAGCATGTATATGAACGTGTGTCGATGTGTCTGGGGTGATTTGAGGTAACATATACATCTAATAGGGAGCTAGGTTTTTCACAGATTCTTTTTTACGTTTCTATTGCCGTTAGTGATGGTTAGACAGTGTTGTAAGCGAGACGATACTCTAAATACTCGTTTTTTGGTTTATGGATTTAATGGACAAATGTACCCGAACAAAAGCTTATTTGATTTTGGGCGGATAGGGCGATGCTAGTGGTTTAGCATGGACATACTGTGCAAGTCAAATGACAATTAGACATCCAGTTTAAAACGTATATATTTCAACGTGTAACAGATCCTAACGATGCGTTCACTGAAATTTGTTGAAACCACTGTTAAACAGATTCTACATTTCAGCCTGGTTTCTTAACCTAAGCACCTTTGGACATTTAGACCTACAAATTACCAAAACCATGCTTACTGGATTACATCCCAGTGTGTACCAAAGCTTCTAAAATCCTCCCACCCAGCCCTTACACTGTGTGTTTGTTTGTCTGTCTGTCTGATACCCGTCTGTACATGCACATGCCATAACAGGACGTTCCAAACAAAACACACAAATATACTCTGTATGGAGCACTCTGGTGCATAATGCTACCACATGGCAGCTAAACATAACGAGAGCCATCAAAGGAAATTTGATCCAGCGCCTCTTGTTGTTTCCTCCCTCCCCTGTTTAAGTCAAGTCTGGAGTGTTTTTACTCGGCCTGCATCAATTCGGGTGTGACAGCACGTACTGTGTTGAAAATCCCATAAACATTTTGACTTGAAACACATCTGTACCCCCAATTCCTACCCTCACCCCCACCCCTCACCTGTCCGCCATGTTGGGATCAGCATTTCTGGACAGCAGAAGCTCCACACAGCGAGCAATTCTGTCTTCACTGGCAGACGCCGTGCAGCTGGCCATGAGCACGGTCCAATGATCTGCGAACAGGGACGCATTAATGAGGAGGCGCATCATCATACTTTAATTTAACGCTTAACATTAAATTTAGCATCAATTGTTAAAAGTAAAAAAAATTAAATAAAACAAAGATAGATACAGAAAAATAAATGACCATTAACAATAAAAAGCAGGTTTTAGAGGTTTTAGTTCGCAGCTGATGATGCATCATAGCTGGGCCACCAACTGCACATAGTCCGTGAAGGCTACGAGGGCAGCTCTTTCTATATATGGTCAAAATCTAGAAGTAGCATGGAGAAACAGTGTAGGCAGGTATATCAATGTTTTAAAATGAGATGTAGGATGAGACAATACCATTTATTTTGATATAGTTTGATGTTGTGTTACAACCCATTTCTTCCACAGAAAATACCCAGGTATATATCATGTATTTCCCTCATTGGAGCATTTTAATTGTAATTGCATTATTTAGCAAAACAAGTTAAAGGAAGAGAATTGTCTTATTTTTAACCCCAATGAAGTCATACATCACACTATAATAAAAAAATTTAAAAAGCCTGGACGGGGACCTGGTGATGGAGATGGATAGCTGCTTATCTGGCATCAGGAAGTGTGGCGGCCTTTATGGGACAGAGTGACTTCAGAGGAGTCGTCTCCTTATCTTATCCTGATAAAACTGAGACGCATGGCAATAGTCTCAATTCCTGTTTTGTTCCGCCAATGAGCGAGTCCCCAACCAGCGTGTATCACAGTGTGTATCTAACTGCATTTGTATGTTTTCCTGTATGTGTGTGTGTGTGTGTGTGTGTGTGTGTGTGTGTGTGTGTGTGTGTGCGTGCATGTACACCTTGGCCCCCTACATCTGCATGTGGGTTCCTGTGTCTTTGTGGCTGTGCATGTTTGGCTCTATATCTGTGTGCAAGTGTGTATGTTTATATTATGTGTGTGTGGGTGTAAACCAGACTGCCTGGTTTGCGTCTACAGAGGACTGGAGTAAATAAATCTGAGGCCTGAGAATTGGTGAGAGTGTATGACAGCAGCATGGTGACCGTTATCAATCACTCGCGCATTCCTCCGCTCGGCCTCGCTGCTTGGACGAACGCCACCAGGACGTGACCACACGTCATCCTCCTGTTTAATTGTTTCCTTAATCTGCCTCCAGCATCAGATGCCGAGACCATGTGAAATCAGTCACACACACACAGTTTAACTCGACATTCTGGACTGAGAATTAATTGACATCAGATATCAACAGCATGACTGGTGCAATGGCTCCAAACCGGGGTCTGGGGACTTTGAGGGGCCACAGGAGGGTTTCTAGTGGATACCCAGGAAAACTAAGAATGCAGTGGTCTCAAAATAATGTATTGTTACTGCAGCAGAAAACAGTGAGAGGAAGGCAAAAAATTACTTTACGGACCAGAAATCATGGTTACAGTCTCATCCTGAGAGACTTCAAGTGCACACATATTGTGTATATTGTATATTGTCTACTGCGGCTGCTGCTATGCATGATGTGGAAATTTTAAGGAAGCACACAAACTACTGTCAACTATAAATCGTTGACACCTGTAGATACATGAATTTATATGCAATGTTCTTCGTCACGTTATTTGCCTAATACAATCATCACTAATTTGCAGTAGTGTTGTTTATAATTAACCGATTAATTCTATCAACTGAACATTAAACCCCACAGCAAGTCGACATGTTGCTATTTCAGAATAAAACCAGTAGACAGGCTGCCCGCTGCGCTGAGGACTGAGGTAGGACTGGCCTGTGTGTTATTTAATTCTGAGATCTTTTTTTATTAACCTGTTGGCTGTTTCTGATCATTAATCAGCTGAGGACGAAGGAGGAGGAAGAGGATGAGGTTTACGTTTCAGTGCTCTCGGCGGTGGAGGATTCAATGTGTGTTTGCGTTTTTGTTAATCTGTTTATACATTAGAAAGTCTGGCTACTATTTGCTATTTATCTTAATAAGTGATTTAATATTTTCCTTCTCGGCAGAGGTTATGCCGGTTATACACAGCGCACCCAGTGCCGGAGGATCCAATGTGTGTTTTCGTTTTGTTCATTTGCTTTTGTTCATTAGAAAGTCTAGCTACTATTTGTTATTTACTTAAACATTTATTTCAGTTAAATATTCTTTATGTAGGCTTGTTGTTTAGTTTCACTTTGTTCATAACAGCACTGCAGCTGTGTGATGAGTTTAATGGGTTACAGACTCGTCTATTCTAAATAGTACAATTTAATCTTACTGGTTAATGGTTGGTTAACAGATGTCTGCTATCGGTCAGGAAAAAAAACTTAAAATGAGCATCCCTAACTCACAGTGTATTTTACTAAACGATGCCAGCTATCCCTACAGCTTCTGAAACGTTCCTCCACACATTTAATTTTAATGATTTCACTGTAAAATACAGCAGAAAGCAGCTACAAACTGTTTTTCTTTCCTTTTGCAAGTGAAAAATAAGGCAGACAGAAGCTTACTGGAGATCAAGCCACAGCTAACAATCACTATCAATATACATTCATGTGTCTATTTCTTGTTATATAATTGATAACTCATTTGGTCTGTAAAATGTTCCAAACAAAAATGACATTTAGTCATTTACAATTATATAAAACAGAGAACTGCAGCAACTCCTCACATTGAAAATGTTCAGTATAAACATTTAGTCCACTATAAAAAAATGCTGTCAATTAATTTCTCCCAATGAACAACCTGATTAATCAATGAATTGTTTCAGCACTAACTCACTCCTGGGAAATAATGTGATCGGATAATGTATAACCTGCAATAAGCAACTGTTCACAGCTTTACTGTTAATTTGCGTGAAGTTCAACTCTGCCCAACCACAGTATCTCTGTATCTGTGACATAGGGGTCAGTTTATGGTCTCTCAGAAGAAGTTCGTAAAACGTGCTCACCGACCACCTTGCAAATTAAAAATGTTTATAGCTGTTCTGGATGGCCACACTCAGAAAGTTACAGAAATGGCTGGACACACTTATTATGTGACATTTGAAAGGGGCGGAGAAAGTTGGTGTCCGACATTATCTGACCACTGAGCGAGCAGTTTGCGCAGGACTGTAAGAGCTGGTTTCTCCAGATGTTGCTCCGCTCATTTGAAATAAAAAAAGAATACCAGCCATTTAATCTCTTGTTGTTACTGCTGATTTAAGTGAATAGTAACAGAGACTGTAATAGTACAATGAGCTTCAATACCAATACTAACAACATTACAATCTATCAAGAGTTTAAAGATCAGAATTACAGTACCCTTGCAATATTCCTTTGACACAGACTGATCATTCAGAGTGATTCAGATGGAGAGGAGCTGTCATTAAACCATCATATCCCCATCTACAGATTCGACATTGTGCAATACTGGACTAACTCCTGCCAAACAACCAAATGTTTCATGTTTCTGGGGGATCCTGTGACTACTTTTTCCGACAGGATTCATGGCTTTTATGTGTGTATGACTGCAGACTTCTTAACAAGGAAGAGTTCTTCCCCCATGCTTGTTTTACCCAGTCTGACCTCGATCCAACAGATGCCTTCAATTTTTCTCGCTTTGAGACGAGGGTTCAGTGTGCATGAACTAAAAACAACTCAATGGATAAGAAGTGTGTTTCTGCACGAGTTCCTCTTTGGCGTCATCACCATTAAGTAATGTCAGATGAAGGCCCAATTGGTCCCCCAGTCTTTGGCTGTAGCAGGTGAGGAAATTGAAAAAAGGTGCCACAGGGAAGAATCGCTCGACACCAACGCAACAGGGACCATCAGGAGGATTAGGTATGGCTGTTTCATAACCAGGTCTGGAAGGCAGCGATGTAATGGTGTTGCCTAATCACACTGTATGCCCTAGTTTATTTATTCTGAAAGGTGGTGGGTGAGGGATCACATAGAGGTCAGTGGAGCCTCCTACGCTTGTATATCAACCACCAATACAAAATAGTATGAATTTGTCTGCCCAATTTTAGTTTTGAAAACAAAGAATAGTGATCCATATTGGTCTGACCTTTGCTGAAGTTGGCTCTGGCCCCTCGGTCCAGTAGCAGTTTGGCCAGGTCGTAATTAGCCACATTGACAGCACACATGAGAGGAGTCCATTCAAAGCCAAGCCTGGTCTCCACGTCCATGCCTGCAAAAGGATCAAATTAAGTAAAGAGGCAATGAAATGATTACATAAAAAGTAAATCTGTGCCTAATCCCCCCCCCTTAGGTGCTCACACATACATATTGTACATACACACAAAATCAAGCCCTGTTTCTTTGAGCATCCTTGCTTAAATATTAGTTTTTCCTATCCCTCTTGAATTCTGCAAAACAATTTCATGCAAAACTGTTACGTTGAGGTGAAAAATCACAACCACCTACTTGACAAATGATAAATAATTCCAACTCTGACTAGTCCTCTCCACCATTTTTTTTTTTTTCATTCAGACATCCTTATCTACCATGTTGGCCTGATTTTACATCCATTATTATAAGACAATCCCACCTTTTTCAATATATATATATATATATATATATATATATATATATGCATCTTTTACATCTATTGTCACAGTAAAGCAAAGATAGAGCACACATAGCAATGGAAATTAATAGAAAATTTACAGCTAGACTTCATTTGTTATATTAATTTATTATTCATAGCTAACTGTCAAGTTGTGTCACAGGTGAAGAGAGCACTTGCCACTATCCAACAGCTGTTCCACAGTCCCAGTGTCTCCATTACTGATGGCTCTTTTCAACACTGACACATTATCTTCTGTGTGTGGTACAACAGCATCCTGAGCCTGTGAAAACAGGGAAGAATCAGAGTAAATTAACCAAAAATAATTTTACTCCAAAATAGGATCCATTTGGAAAACACATCTGTTTGTGGATACAATCTCTGAATTCCAGGGAGCAAAATTCCTTTAATGAATGTAGGAAAATTTCAAGTAATATTTAGCAGAAATCATTCCTGCCATTAGGTGTGTGCAATAACAACAGTCCCCAGACTAGGATGTGTCCCAGTTCCATACTACACACTAATACCATAGAGTAGGTAATCTATACCAATCTTGATACTGTTTTTGTAATAAGTGTACAGTACAATATATGTAATTTGATGCTTTAGTAATTTGTACTCTCAAGAGAAGCAACAACTAAACTGCATATTTGGAACACCACTTACAAATGAACTTATTGTGGACAAAGCAAAAAAAATTTTCTAAAGATTTAACTATGATTACTAGTCAGGTCACACTTCTTTGAATGAAACAACTTTCACTGTGTGGGTTTTGTTTATTAATTTCCATTTATTTTGGGCTTTTCTTCATGTAGATAAAAGGAAGAATACTCTATGGCAAAGATTTCAACTTTAGCCATCACCACACATGGTGGTGTGTCAAGATGCTGAAGTGGTCTACTAACCCTTATTTCATATAGTGAACCCTGAATCTTGACAACCACAACAAACCAAACCAACAAATATAAGAAATGGACAACTGAGGACAAAGCTAAATGCAATATTGTTTTTCAAGATCTTTCTGAGGTTGTCTCATCGCCTGTACAATTACTTCTAATTATTTCAACCTTTTAAGCTGTGATTAGCTACTTAATTTCTGTTGCGTGTCCACTAGTAGCACGTTTAAAATCAAATAAATTGTTTTTACCGTGCAGAAAAGACAGAGATTTAGACTATATTCCTCCACATTCACAGAGGTACCAGAGATGACCTGAAATATTAAGATTTATTCGGTGTTGAAGCATTAATTTAGCGCTTAAATTTGCACTCTACTGTGCGCATTTTCGCTACTGCGCCACAAACAGCTAGTGTTGATGACAGTTTAGGTTGAAAAAGAGCGGTTTACCCCTCTCTCCATTATCACTAAAATTAGGTATGTATATAAATTCCCATTTAAGTTTATGACCATAGCTTATTTTGCCAGCCTATTGGTTTCCCACTGTTACCATTATTTTATATAGCTAATAATAGCTTATGTTAGCTAGCGAGCCTAATTTCGTTGCTGCTAGCTAACGTCGTTGTCCATTTCTAGCGGCATAAACCGGTTTGAGGAAACATGTTTTCTAAATTAACCTTGATGCGAGAAGAGTTTTTATCCAAACAGCAACCGAGATCCCACTCTTCATTGCTGGCGTCGCTTTCATCTCCAGCTGGGAAGGCGTAATCCATGAAGCTGCCCATATTTCCGACTAGCCCGCCCGTTAGCTGACGTGAGAGAAGCCGTAGCAGGCGAAGGGGCGTCGCCAGGCAACAAGCAGAAGGTGTTTCGAGTGGACGGTGATAACGTCCAGCTGCGTCAACCGGCGTAATTAATGCCCAATACCTCCAGTAGTTTAACCATCTTAAGCGAAAGACAACAAATGATGGAGGCCGGTGGAAGGATGAAGTTTAACTACACCCTAGTGGTGAGTTAAATTTGCCGTATCAAAAAGGCCACATAAATCACTTTTTATGCTGTGGGTTTTTGTCTGCCCTCTCCAGCCCTATCGCCGCTATGTGGTTAGCTTAAACACTAGCGTTAGCGGTTTAGCTAAAGTAAGCTAACAGTAGCTTTTAAACATCTCAAAACATAGCACTGAACGCTTACATGCACTAGTATATGTTTCTCACATTAGCTTTAGTTAATATTAGTGTTTAGCTGGCTCGCTAGACTGGAAGTTAAGAGGCACATTTAATGCCCCTACATGCTATTTTATGCTAACTACATAGTTAGCCCTAGCATCTATTTTTCTGTTGGTTCAACTCTCGTATCTCTAATGCTTTTTTCTTTTTTGTCCAGAGGCAGCTTTGGAAAGGGAAGCTGGGACCATCCTGGCTTTTACTGTTGATTTTAAGCTTGTTGATATGACAGGTGAGTGGTAGGCTGCCCTTTTGTTTCAATAAAATGTGTAAACATTTGCCACTAATGGATTTCCTCGTGTTTATGCAGAGTGAGAATATGAATGTGTTCTTAAAACTTCTACACACCTATACCCACACAGGTGTTTTTACCTACAGTATGTACTTGGTGATAAAGATTTAATCTCAGGACTGTGTGGGTGTGAACTGACTGCTCGACTGACATCTCCCTCACACTCATTTTAAGTTTTATTGCTTCTGTTTGGGTGGGACAACTTTTCCCTCATCACTCTTACTTATGCAGTTTCGTGACGTCATGCCATTCCCAGCATAGCTTTTCCCAACTTTAAACTGAACGGGCATCTAGTCATCCAGAATAAGTGGTAAACCTATGAAGATGTGCAGGGGCATCTAAGGATTTCACACTTGGCAAGCTATAAGCTACTGCATAAATTGTCTCAATCAATGAATTACATTCTATAAGCCATCATTATCTATAACTGTATATATGTAGGTAAAACTAATTCAGTCTAATACAACAGTCCTGCAACAACTCTTGGCACCTCTCTAAAACCGTGTCAACAAAAAACTGAACATGCAGGTAGGATTTATAACAGCACTGTAGTATTAGGCGTTCCTAATAACTGAGTGTGTCACTGTCTTATGAGATGCCACACTTTAGGATAGAATCTCATCTGTCTGCAAGGGAAAGTAAATGTCCAGTAGAGGTCACTCTTCCTCTGGACAAGACTAATAACTTTTCTGCCCCTCAGCAATAACGACTCCAAGGTCAGCAAATATCCAAGCAACCAAAAATCTGGCTTCATTTGATGTTTTCCTCAATGTCATCACACAGCTCAGGTTATTGTTTTATCCCTCTCTCACACACAATTACCAGGAACCAAAATTAGTTCAGTCCGTCATCGGCCCAGATGTTGCTCAGATTTTGGGGAGATGAGGAGAACATGTCCTATCCAGCATTATAGCAGAGATTATTTGTCCCCTTTCAGTTGTTTGACTCAAATATACTGTATGTTCAGGTTCCTTTATCAGCACAGTTACATTTTAATGAAGCATATTTTATGGTTTACTTTAGTAACATGCAAAAAATACCTTTCTTTCACCTTTGTAGCTAGAGCCTCTATCCATCTTAACTTTAAAACCACTTACAAATGCATTTCAACTACAAATTGGACTTGCATGTTTAAATTAATTATATATGTTCCACATTTAGCAGATTTTGATATGTGTCTACCTGAAAGCTGAAATGAAAACTACACTCTTGCTGTACTTGTCACATTAACCTAAATAAAAATAATCATGTTGGCCTCCATTAACTATTCTGCAGACGGAAACCTAATTGGATTATTACATTACTTGTCAAAAGTAAATCTATATATATATATATATATATATATATATATATATATATAGATTTTATGAGCACATAGCTGGGGAGGGAATCAAACCCATGACTGTGTAACTATAGCACAGTCTCCATCGCCAGGAGGCTGCCCAGCTGTTTCACAAATACTGATGGGGACCAAGTTGAGCTTAAAGGACCAGTTTGTATGATTTAGGGGGGTCTACTGGCAGAAATGGAATATAATATTCATAGTTATGTTTTCATCAGTGTACAGTCACCTGAAACTAAGAATCAGTGTTTTTGTTAGCTTAGAGCTTGTTATCTACATTGGGAGGAGGGACCCCCTCCTCCACAGAGCCCATGCTGCCAATCTCTGACTCTACCACTTCCCACAGGTGATCTACTGGATTCAGAAATGGAGGCTACTGAAGTTCACTTAACTCACGGTCATCTTCATGAAACCAGCTTGACACGGTGCACTATCAAGATGGAAGTAAGAAGATGGTAAATTGTGGCCATGAAGTTATGGACTTGGCCAGTGACAAAACTCAGGTAGGCTGTGGTTCTCAGACGATGATCAATTGGTATTAAGGGCCTGAAAGTGGCACCATGAGCCCAGAAGGCGGGTTGAGTTCATGGATTTCATGCTGTCGATATTTGATGTGAACATTAACTGAAGCTCCTGACCTTTACGTTGCACCACTGTCACGTGATTGGCTGATTGGATAATCGCAAGAATAAGCAGGTGAACAGGTTATAAAGTGTTTGGTGAGTGTGTGTTTGTTCCAAGAGATTTACTGACCATGTGGCTCACTCTTGACTGCAGTGCTGACAGAGAGGATAAGACACATTTTGTGTGTTGAGATATTCAGGAACCAAAGGCTTACCGCATCCTCACATTTTATTTATTTTTTATCTCTGTTCCCTCATGAAATGTCTGGAGGTTTTGATCCTCCCTGCTCCTGAAACTGTGCGTAACCTGACACTGATAACACGGTTTCAAGTTGATTTTTTAGATGTCCCGGAACTGTTTCTGCTACTCTGTGAACGATAGGGAGGCAGCTGAGTGGAGTGAAATAAAAAGCCACAGCTTAGATCAGTCCACCTGCAGCAGCGTCTGGAATAACTTTAGTCTCTGTTGTTTTTCTTTGTCTTATTTATGTTTTACATGAGAAGTATGATGCACAATGCACGAGAGAAGTAGCTAATGTAGGGACTTATTTTGCTTTTGATTTGACCGTTTCATGTTTCAATTTACAGATAAGGCTCTTAATTATGTTTCTGTCTGCTTTTTGTTTTTGCACTCATGGTTGTGATTTTAAAATTGTACACTTTTTGTAAAGGGGGTTTTGGTGTCAGAGGAAATGTAGGAAACCTTCCTTGTGCAAATCAATACTGTACATAGTCTAGTTTCACTGTGCTTTAACAGACATTAACCTTTAAAAGGAATTAGAAACTCAAAATGTAGACAAATCAGAAAGATTATTAAAGACACGGAGTGGAAATAATTCCACGGGCCACTGACCCCTGGACTGTATTGTTCCCTGCATTACCTGGCACTGTATATGGATCAATATCTGTTCAGGCGGCCTCGGTGGCGGATCAGCTGGGGGGGGTTTTGCCTCCTCAGCTTGTTGCCACAATATGCAAGCTGTGCTCGTCAGTGTGGAAATGACGTGTGTCTCCGCAAGTTTTGGCGAGCCCATAAAGGATGGACTGTCCTCTTCACTGTCACACTGAGGGAAGAGAGAACAGGACACCACGAGCCAGGAGAGAGAGAGAGAGAGAGAGTGGGACCTGACCGAGCGAGACTAACAGAGGATAGAGATACCAGTCTACCAGGGTTTTTTTGGGGAGGAAGATAACTGAGCAGTGACATCATATTTACTGGAGGCACAAAGTGGAGGCGAGGAACAGGCGGGCACCCTCTTCTCTTGCCTGTGGGAACGGAGCCACTCAGAGGGGGGGACGCAAATGTGAGCGACGCGCACGGACACGACTCAGGTGCAGAGAAACCAAACTGGCGGCGCACTTAGGATGCAGAAGTCACCTGTGGAAGATGCAAACTTCTTCTCCAAGTTTTTCTTCTGGTAAGGCACGTTTGTTCTTCCCCCGTGTGTACGCGGAGCCGCGGTTTGTCTCTGGATGGTAAGGTGCAGACGCAGCTCTCCCCGTGAAGATAAGTGCAACAACAACAACAACAACAACAACAACAAAAATCACTATAACTGATATTGCACACGCTCGCGTGCGAGAAAAAAATCTGATACTGATCAATCAAACATTGCCAGTAATAGGTGCTACACTTGCTCCGTACCTCAGTTTTGCACGCTTGATTGAAGAACTTTGAATAGATGTGAAACACCGAGCTGGACCGGCACAGATTGTTTGGTGAGGAAAGTAAAAGTAACTGCGAAGCATAAAAAAAAAAATCGCAAGACAGTGCCGTCATACTGTCAGAGACCATCTTCATTCATCCTCTTTTATTGCCTCTGAGAGAAATAACACCAGTTTTTAAGTGGCGGCGAGACTCCGCAGAATGATCTCTTTATGGATCCTTATGATAGAAGTGCATTTGTGTCGCTGCCTCCAGGCGTAAAAATGCGCATCTGACGGTTTAAAACTGCGCTAAATGTTGAGTTGTGCTCTGATGAGGCATGCTCACATTGCGCACAACATTATTATGAACCATAATAACCAGTGGGGATTTAAAGTGCACCTATGGCACACATTAATACTTTTTAAATGTTGTTTTTCATCTCGATTTCTGAGCTTTAGTACTTTGACCTGTGGCATTTAATTTCCTCTAATACAGCACTGAAGTTCCATTGATGCATCATGTCCTCTCTCTCCTCACACAAATGAGAGGTCTCACAAGTCTGCTGTGTGTCACCTGGCTGGGACAGTCTTTCTTTTAAATGATTCAGTCACAGGGACCGGCAAACATCTGACTTTATCTCCCCTTCTCTGTCATTAGTCTGACTGTGAAACCTCAGGGATGACTCAGATTACAGCTAAAAAGCAGTTTACATTAAAAGTTCCAGACACTCCAACCCTGCAGGCTTTTCCTGTGACCACACAAAAACAAATACTGTGTCATCTTTCAGATATCTTCACCTGATCGACAAAAATGTATCTTCAGTGTGGTTGTTGATGTAGTGTCATCTGTACCTGTACCTGTACCTCAGTTGATGTTCTAGCCAAATGTTCTGCATCTTAGCTTCTGCTCAAGTGCACATTCGCTGGCTTCAATCAGCCGCTGCCCGACAATCCGTCTAATCTGTGCTTTCTCTACAGGTGGATGACACCGCTGCTGAGGAAGGGCTTCAAAAAGAAGTTGGACCTGTCAGATGTGTACAAGGCTCCTTCGTTTGATCTGGCAGACAACCTCTCTGAGCGACTCGAAAGGTTTGTGCAGTTTACAGTAAGCTTGTGTACACGACTCGTGGGTTTGACCGACTGAAAGTGGAAATTTAAGGATCATTTACGTGGTTCCCTTTGGTCCAAACTGTGCCACACGCTTGCATGGCGAGGAAAATGTATAATGACTCTTAATTATCCATAGGACAGTGTTTTCATGTAGGCTTATTAAGGTAATGTCGCATCTTGCTGGGATAAGTTATGTCATTATAAATCCTTTTCAAAAGAATGATGTTAGTCCCTCAGAGTCAAACACCAAACGCTTCCTTGAAGAGCTGCCATTTTGCATTAATGTTCAGTCATTGCACACAGAAAACGGGGCATAAATTAGACCAGAATGCAATGCGGTGCGTGCAATGTCATCTGGCTGCACAGATAACTTACTTGTCGGTAGAGAGACATTCTGGGAAACCCATAAAATCTACAAATGGACAAAAAATTGCTCTGAAAATGTCGAGGTCAGCTACAGCCAATGCATGTAACAAGTACATTACACACTGTGCCTGGTGTGTGCATGACCAGCGTATATCAACAGAAACACATTCATTGGAGACGCAGAGAAGCAAGAACCCAGAAGTCGGCAGGCTTGATGTTTTTTTTTTCTGTACGTGCCCTTTACATGTGTTTACAGTAGCAGACCATCAGCCGTCCTTCTCTCAGAGTCAAGTTAAAATATGGGCTGGCATTTAAACGGGGCTAGACATAAACCAAACCTGTGTGTGCCAAACAAACAAGCAGACAACAGACGATGGACACGGTTTAACTCTTCCTTCTCTACGCTCTGTCTCTTGCTTTGTCTTTTTTCTCTTTGTACAGATCTTCTTTTTCCACCCTTCTTCAGTGATTTTCATCTCTCTCTGACCCTTATACCTGCTGCCATATTTATTTCTCTTTCTCCTGTTTTGTCTTGTTTCATTTGTCCCTCTTTTTCTTTGGTGTCCTGGATTTCTCTCTCTCTCTCTGCCTTTTTTTACTTTCTCTCTTCTTTTTCTTCTTCATTTTGTGTCTTTTCTTTACTCTCATTAAATCATGTTGCACTCCACAGTATTTGCCCCATAATCTTTTTTTCCCCATCATTGTCACTCTTTTCTATTCCTCTCCCGTTCTGCGCCGTCGCTCTTCGTTTTTTACAGCGCTAAACAAATGCCACATCTTTGACAGATCTTTCTTTTCTCAGGAGTCAGATGTTATCCCAAAGATTAAATACTTTTTTACCTTGCCTAACAACCGCAGCAGTGTCCCAAACCGGCCCCTGCCTCTCGGTCACCCAGGGGCCCGCGTCACGCTTAATGGTGCCAACAAGCCAGTTAATGTACATGGGTGTTAAAAAAGTTGACCTTTTAGAAAAGGGCCCAGAGCCCACCGGGTGATGAATGAGCAGCGGTGGGTGATTTCTTTTTTTTTTTTTTTTTGCTTTCATTATTCCGATCAGGCCGACAGTGAGGGCTTCTGGGAATGTGAACTTTAACTTCCATTGCAGCACGCTGTGTACCGTCAGCCCCCTTCATCACCCGGCTTGGCTCAACTCGATTCTACGAGCTCTGCTGACTTTTTTCATTATGCTGCAAATTACAAAATCAGATATAAACAAGAGATAGAAAGACAAAAAAAAAAAGCAGCTAGCTTCTAAATCCAAAAGCTCTGTTTGGATGTGCAGGGCTCCAACAAGGATACTTATATAGAACCGACCAAATTGGTTTGATACTGTGGTGGAATCGAAAAAACGCCCTCGTCACATTCGATACCTAAGAAGTTAACGAGCAAAATCGCATCAGCGTCATTGAGCAAATGAGCGTGCAGCACACTCGGGCCGAGAATGAAGAGTCACAGTAGTTCTGATGTCGTTCGAGATGAGCATGAATGAGGTAATGACGGGACATGAATGAGTCGGTCTAATATTGTGGCTGAGTTTGCAATCTTTAAGCAAAGGGGATGGCTTTGGATCCTGCAGTGTGTTTCATGTGTGTAAAATGACACTGGAACTCATTGGGATCATTTTTGTAGAAGGTAATAACCAGAAGTCAGGGTTTCCTCTGGTCCCTAAAAGTTAACGTGGGCAGCCGGCCGCGACAGAATGACTGTAACAGTGAAAGGAAACACTTTCAGATTTCGAGCAGCATCGATGCAGAAACTGTATTTACTTTGCACCGGTCATGTCGTGGCTGATACTCGATCCATATAATAGGGTCAGTATCGACGCTGTTGCTGATCTCAGGGATCAGTTACGTTTAATCTGCAAATTGAGACGAATACACTGTTGAAAACTTCAACTTCTGTTTGTCTTTTAGAGCTCGGTAGAATCCATTGTTATATAACTTCAGGATATCAATACCTACGATAACTTTGTCCACTTACTCTGTTTTTTATCTCTCTCTTCCTCACTGGTCTGCCCTCCTTCCTTCTCCTCCTTTGCTCATCCTTTCTATTCTCCACTTCTTGTGCCATCACTCAGCGCTGAGCCGGTCAGCCAGATCACCCGGGTTATAAATGACGCCCGGAGAACAATGCAGCTACTTACTGTAGCTGTAACCGCCTGCCAGGGCGGTTGTGGGAAGTTAATCCAACAATACTGTGACAAGCTTGCAACAAGGTGTCCATTTGCCCCAATGAATTTCTTTCAAAATAAAAAATAAAGATGATTTCTGACAAATCTGCAACTTTAACAGAGAAATAAACAAATAAAAAGTTTATTGTGTTTGTGAAAATAAATTTAAATGCACCGCAGCTTTTCATTCTGTGGCTGAATCACCAGCCAAAATTGTAGAAAGGACTATTAAACACTGGACAGCTGGTCTATTGCCAACGTAGTAGTAGACAAATAGAATAGCAACAGCCAAGCGTTGCTGGCATTTGGCTGGTGGATGTGTTATTCTCCCACCCCTGCCTGCACTGCTGTTTACTGTGTTGTAACTCTGTCCTCCCTGCAGAGAATGGGACAGAGAGGTGGTGTCAGCCAAGAACAAGCCCAGGCTGATGCGAGCGCTGGCCCGCTGCTTCTTCGGCCCCTTCGCCTTCTTCGGTGTCCTCCTCTACCTCGGGGTGAGTCCGCCGCTCCGTCACCCGCACGGAGGAAACACTGACACAAGTTGGGCGGTTTCAGATATAACACCCATCATTCCTTGTGCACTGTTCGGTGTTAGGTTTGTTTATTTGTTGGTGGAGTGAATAAAGTTTTAGTTTGAACTCAACACTGTATAAAATTGTGGAGGGGAATTGGTGACATCATAACCTTGATATTATTTCGCATTGGGCAAATGTGATGAAGGTGCGTTGTCCCACAACACACTTTCCTGTACGGCTTGTATAACCTTCATGGAAGAAAACAAAAGCCCGACCACCATCACCCACTAAACACACATCAGAAAACATGAAATTAGCATTTGTAGCTATTGTGTTGGAATTTAAAATTTACAACCTGTTGTTGTATTTGACAGCTGTTTTCCATGGGTGGGGCTGTATCTTTGCTTCGGCTTTTGGCTTCAGCTGACTGGTTCAAAAGAATTAATTAAATTATAATATTGTTTGAGTTAAACATCCTTTTTTCAGTCAGCATCGGTACAGACAAGCCTGCAGCGAATAGTTTCTGATTTATGTTTTTATTTATTTGCTGTTTTGCATAGAAAATGATGACAGTCAATACTTCCTGGAGCCAAAAGTCTTTTATACATTGTTTACTTATTGTTTACCAGAAAATGTTTGGTATTTGACTTAAATGATTATTTAATTTTCCATATTATCAGATTCATTTTATGTTGATTTACTAATATTTATTGGCTTATTGTATAATTACATAATAATGCTATATTACAGTAGTTGGCTATACAACTGATTTTAATTTTTTGAATAATGTCCTGTCTTCCAAATGCTGTCAGACACTGATCCAGACAACTGTCCTCCTAATGACATTTATATTTTCAATTGTAATTTCTTCTACTTAAAAAATTGCCAAAAATTTTAACGGCACTGATTGTCGTTAAGTAAACAACACAAAAATACAGTTTTCAACAATAGTTTTAAACATTCCCAGGGTTTACATTCATCCAATTGCCAGCTCCGTGTGTGTGTGTGTGTGTGTGTGTGTGTGTGTGTGTGTGTGTGTGTGTGTGTGTGTGTGTGTGTGTGTGTGTGTGTGTGTGTGTGTGTGTGTGTGTGTGTGTGTGTGTGTGTGTGTGTGTGTGTGTGTGTGTGTGTGTGTGTGTGTGTCACCTGTTAACAGTGCTGTCCCAGTGGAAAGGGCCAACAGAACGACAGTGCTGTGACGTACAAACATCACAAGCATGTTGCACCGTAGTGCCACAAACCGCCTCACTGTCCTGGGCTTATGGGGAAGGGGGCAACAGCAGCCGTTGCATAAGTCAGTACAGTTGGAGGTGGTTGTCACGACGACGAGAATGCCTGTTAGGTGTTGAAGAGGCTGTGTGGGGAAAATGGAAAAGCTTTTGAAAAGGCTTTTAGTGGAAGCCGCAGGAGAATGTGGTCGTTGGATGTTCTTAAATATTTAGTAGAATCTCAATTATATTATGGTCAGTTGCACCTTGATGTAATTGTTATATAGACAAGTTGTGGATCCATTAATTTCTTTTCTTTTAATCAAACTTATATTAAAAAAGGAAGAAGAAGATTATACACCTTGGTAGAGGTGATTTCTGTTTTGAAAAACAGGAGTTCATTCAACGAAAAAGAAAAGTAAATAAAGGAAGTAGATTAAATAAACTTTTCTGTCCCGTTGTCCCATCTCTTATTGTAGGAGGCTTCCAAGACGGTGCAGCCTCAGCTTCTGGGTCGCATCATCGCCTCCTTTGACCCGTTCCACGCTCCGGAGCGGAGCCAGGGATACTTCCTGGCCCTGGGCCTCACCCTCCTCTTCATCGCCCGCTTCCTCCTGCTGCAGCCTGCCATCTTTGGCCTGCATCACCTGGGCATGCAGATCCGCATCGCCCTCTTCAGTCTCATTTACAAGAAGGTAAGAGGAGGGCGGCTTGTTTTGGAACGAAGACTCTGTTCTTTCTTTTTGTGTTTTGTACCTTTTTCATGTTTAAACTCAACTGGATGTGCATCAGGTGGTGTCTGGAGGTGATGGAGCTCGGACTGGATTTCATGAAGTTAAAAATCAATGCCCATTAATTCTGTTTTCCAAAATAATTAATACAAGACAAGATATTATGTAATTTATGCATTTTTAAAAAAATAAATGAAAACCACATAATTTGATGATCTGATCTTTTAATTATTATTTGCACAATTGAAAGTGACTTCATGTAGAGTTAGGGTTAGATGTTGGTAAATGTTGTGGAGTTGAAGTGTAACCAGTGGCGCAGAGGGCTTTTCCCCTGATAACACTGTCAAACAGTCGCTACTTAAAACTGCTGCTGTAACATGTAGGTGTCGGTACAAGACAATACAACCCAGCTGATTAGATAGTAGATTTGTTTTTGTTTTTTTTTTATGAGCATTCGTCAGCTGAAACAACATTTTTGTTTTTTTCTTCATGTTGTTTTTAAGAGTCAGGCCGTTCAGGAGCTACCTCATCAGCTAAATGCTTCCACCTTGTTTATTAGCATGCATGACTGAACGTTCCCAGAAAGCTTCTCACATGAGGAAGTCCAGCAGTGGCAATCCTCAGGAAGCTGTAAGGGGGGTGGCGGGGTGGGGTGGGGTGGGGTGGGGGAGTGACAGCCTGGTGTCAAAACCTGGTCACGTGTCACCGGCTTCCTCTCATCCAATTCATCCCTGACCCGTGACCTTTCAACCTTTTCAGACCCTGAAGCTTTCCAGCCGAGTCTTGGATAAGATCAGCACCGGTCAGCTGGTCAGTCTGATGTCGGCCCACCTCAACAAGCTGGATGAGGTGAGAGAAAAACCCAAATGTTGTCGTTACATGACATATACACTGGAGCAGGTGTTTCTCTCCATTCCTCCATCCCATCAACTGTTGCTCAGAGTCATTTAGATGCTCCAAATCCAAATGTACAGTACCTGCCGTACACTGGCTGGCTGAGGTGACTGCTGCAAGGAATGCTCCAGGTGTATGAAGCTGTGTGAGCAGGTGTCCTGATTCCTTAACATCTCAAAGTGTCTGTCTGTCTGTCTGGACTCTCATTATTACGCCGTTGGATTTGGTTTTCACGTCTCATCACCAGTGACGGTGCAGAGCATCTACAGACTTTCCCTTTCCCGTGATCATCATTTAAGCATCATATTTTTTTCTACTACTGATTAACTACTACATAACTTCAGCTGCAAACATGGCAGGGAAAGAAAGAAACGTGGATGAGGGTCTTACATGCCACAGCGTCCTGTTTTCACCTGGAGTACTTCAGCTGGTGTATCCGGCCAGGATAAGGTGTTTACATGTACAACACATAACTGGGATAGCATGAAAATATAAACAAAGTAGAAATTCCTACTAATGATACGTGAAGTTCACTGAAAAATTTTGTTCGCAAAATCATATTTTTAGAAATAATATAGAGATTAATTGCAAACTTAAGATTTCAATGCACCATTTACTTCCAGAAACCAGTGCATGTTATGGAGGTTTCTGAAGTACACAGAGTGATATTTTAATAAAGTTTCAATGTGAAGAATCTTTGAAATTGACCTTTGGGTGCAGAAATCAAGTGACTGCTCTTTTGACTTGGAGCAGTACAGTAGTTTTCCACTCATAAATACCTGTTTATGTTGCTGTGGGCAGCATGAGGGAGACCCTCACTGACTTCAGTGAATCCATAACCAAACACTCAGCTTTGTGTTCTTCATGCTGAGGGTCTGGATCAATACACACACACACACACACACACACACACACACACACACACACAAAGGTGTGTGTGTGCAGAAGCAAAGTATTTTCTAACTGTGAATCGGCGTGGGACACAAATTTCTGATTAGGCAAGACGACATAGCTGGAGGGCAAGTGTGTGTGTTCTTATCTGTGTGTGTGTGTGTGGGCGTGTGGGCGTGTGTGTGGGCGTGTGGGCTGAACTGAGTCTTGCCCTCAGTCTCACTGAGGCGCTGAATGTGGAAACACTCTGTCACCTGCTTTGAGACAATTATCACCTGGCTTGGATGTGGCCTGGCTAATGCACCGCTCTCTCCTGGTGGGGGTTACCCAGTCTGGTTGTGTGTGTGTGTGTGTCTGTGTGTGTGTGTGTGTGTTTGATGAAAGAAGGGAAGTTGTGATATTCAGCAGAGTTGATTCCCTCAGGTGAGAAGATAAAGACGGAGCTTGTCGAGGTGAGAGCTGAGAAAGTTTCTCGTCTCCGCTGCAGCTGAGATTCATCAGCGCAGCATTAACTGGGATGAAAGTGAATTCCTTAAAAAACAAAGTTTGCTTTTGTTTGTTTGATACATTCCTGTTTTTGTTTGTGTCTTTTGTTCCTCGCTCACTTCTTCCCACACATTCATTCTGTTGCCCCACAAACTTTTCATCCACTGCCCTGCGGTGAACCCTGCACTCTGACCTCACTGAGGTAAATGAAGGTGTGGACACCGGCGATGCCTCACTGGTTGGATGACACCAGGATCAAGGCTCGACCGTGGTTAAAGTAATAAAGTCATATGAAGCATGCATTATGTTTGAGTAATGCATATTCACTCCTTCACTCCTTAAAACCACAAATGTATTTAAATAGACTCCTTCTTTCTTCTTCTACGACTTTGTATAATAACAAACCATAATATAACCCTCTTCCTGTACTCTCTGTCTGTACACCCAGGACTACATGTTCCAAACCCTCTTGTTTTTACCAAAATACAGCTGAAGACACAGTTGCTGTTTGTTGCTAGCTAGCGTAGTTAGCTGTTCACTCTTTGTTGCACAGGGCTGCGTTTTGTTTATATTGATCCGAGCTCTTCAGAGCTCCTAGCCTTTAACTTCTCTAAGCCTCCTGCTCAAACCTGCAGGCAGTGAGGGTATGAAATTCAAACACAGAAGCATAGGAACAGGTTTTTAGTGAAGTACTCCATGAACCCAACCTCCGACCTCTGACCTCTCCGTGGAGGAGCAAAAATATCTTTACAGCTTTCCAGTCACCTTTTTTATGTACATTTGTGTCATCTCTGTGTGTTGTGTGTGTACTCCAGAGTCTGGGTCTGGCCCACTTTGTGTGGATCACCCCCCTGCAGTGTATACTGTGTGTGGGTCTGATATGGGAGCTGATCGAGGTGAACGGCTTCTGTGCTCTGGCGACTCTGACCCTGCTGGGCATCATCCAGGCCTGGCTCTCGCAGAAGATGGGACCTCACCGGTGGGGAAACACTATCGCATATAGTATATATGTATAATATAATATATAATAATTTTCATATGTAAAACACTGCATGTGAACACATCATGCACATATGCTTGTATGTACGCACGGATTCATGTTCACACACATGGTTGTGCATTCGTGCAGAAATCTTCATCCGTGTGTGATGCTGCTTTAAAAATCTGTCTCCTGCTGACAGGGCGAAGCGAGCGGGGATGATCAGCCGCCGCCTGGCTCTCACCTCGGAGATTGTGGAAAACATTCACTCTGTGAAGGCGTACGGCTGGGAGGAGGTGATGGAAACCATCATCAAGAATATCAGGCAGTAAGACACCACACACACACACACACACACACACACACACACACACACACACAAACACACACACACACACACAACTGCAGCAGTGTGTCATCTGGTCATTCAAACTCTTTGTGATTTAAAGGCTCTTTAATCATTTTAAACACCCTAAGGTCAGGTATCGGCAGGTTTAGGACCAACTTGTGTCAGATTCAGGGAACCCAGCTTAGTTTTAGTGTCATTGTTTGCAACGTGGAGATTTGAACCAGATCTGTTTTCATAAATTCACAGACAGTATAGAGGCCCCTAATCATATTACAGGTATCCTTTTTTATACTCCGTGTCCGGTATATTATGTGTCGTAGATATACTGTAATAAGTTGAACTGGAAAAAGACGCAGGCAGCACAGAGAAGTCAGCCGACATCACACCTGCAAGGCTTTGTAGAGGTTTGTAGAGAGATGGAGTCGACCTGGTGCCACAAGTGAGAGAGAGATGTTAAAAACATGCGGTTTAACCTGCAGAACCACGCTGGCGTCACTGACGCCCGTCAGTGCCAGGATCAGGATCACTGTAATTGGCAAGTATATTAAATGTACGGGAAAGAGTTTTGATGTCATGGTGCAGAAAAAAATGTTGATTAGTATCAGAGCTGACACAGAGACACCAAGACTTCACATTTACCTGAAGATAGCAGCATGAAAAACTGATGCACTGGTAACCACGGTTGCGATGTTCATGAAAGTTCCTCCGCTAGCTTCAATATAAACTGAAACTACTGTGAGCTTTATTGGACTAGTATTATATTTATTTACTTCAACATTTTCCCCTCCCTCCTCAGGGACGAGATGACGCTGACGAGGAAGATCGGCTCTCTGCGTTACTTCTACAGCGCCTCGTACTTCTTCTCTGCCATCTTGGTCATCGTGTCGGCCATCGTGCCCCACGCGCTCAGCAAAGGCATCATCCTGCGGCGGATCTTCACCACGGCCTCCTACTGCATGGTTCTGCGAATGACGTTGACCCGCCAGCTGCCGGGCTCCATCCAGATGTGGTACGACACGCTGGCACTGGTGCAGAAGATCGAGGTGGGTCCAGAGAGGGGTGTGGGGCCCTGAAGGGCGTCGTCAGTCGCCGCATCAGTTTTTATACCTTTACGTCACCAAATCGACACGTGGTGTTGAGATCCTCTGTTTGTTTCCCCAGGAGTTCTTGATGAAGGAAGAATACAGAGTGCTGGAGTACAACCTGACCACGACTGAAGTGGAGCTGGTCAATGTGTCTGCGTCCTGGGACGAGGTTTGTTCGTGTCCTTGTGTGTCAGAACTGAAAGTGATATGTGGTGAAAATAAACTTTATCTAACGTGTAAACAACGTTGATTTAGTGACGTGCTGTCAAACGATGGGGAAGTGTTGTTTTATAGGAGGGATAACTGGTTGATGATGAAATGCTTCAACACAAAATCTCCTCCATTAAAAAGCTTTTGTTTTTTAACAGCTGACACAGGATTTTTTTATTCCTGCACAACACAAGTAAATTTGGTATTTTGATTACACTGTCTAGATCAAGTAAATAAGTTTAGGCATAATGGGAATCAGTGGAAATTAAAGTAAATTACATTTATTTAACAAGTAGCCAAACAAAATTCTAGATTTTGAATAATATTCCTGGACAACTTTCAGGATTATCTTGGATTACGTAACATGTGACTAAAACAAACTTAAACCCATCGCTGTGTCAAATAACTGTTTGTTTTTGTGCCTCTGTGGACAACAGGCAAAAGTTTTACTGGCTTTTATCTGTGACATTCACACACCTTGCGCTCTGAAGAATTGTTGATGCTGATTAATTATTAATGTCCTCGGTTTTGTGAGATCGTTCCAGGTAATGATCCCGAAATGATAAGGTTTATGGATGCTTTTGTTGCAGATGGATGTGTACACAGTGGAGAGCCGAGCAGAACAAAATAAACTTTGAACTGATGCTAATAATCAGTTGTTTCTAAACCACGAGACAGAGCAGAGGGAGGAAACAAAAACTTTCTTATTTCTAGATGATAACAGGCTGTAGTGCATTCACTGTGTGTGTGTGTGTGTGTGTGTGTGTGTGTGTGTGTGTGTGTGTGTGTGTGTGTGTGTGTGTGTGTGTGTGTGTGTGTGTGTGTTACTGACATGTTTAAAGAAGCTAAACCCTAAATCCACCACATGCATTACAGGTATAAATGTTAAGTTCCCATCATGACTGGGAGTGGGTAGTATAATCTTATCTATAGGCAGAGGCTGTAAACTTGGTCTAACAGGTGTGATTCATTGACCACCCAATACCGTGAGAAAACCAACATCCAACTGTGTGTTTGTGTGTGTGTGTGTGTGTGTGTGTGTGCGCCCCCATCACTTTGCATAATTAATTACCCCTGGTGTCGTCACCAAACTTTGCTGGGAACACTGAATCTCCCTTTGAGACTCAGAGTTGTGTTCATCGCCTAATTCCCAGATTCTCCTCTTGCCTTCTCTTCTTCCTGGAATGTGCCACTTGCGGATGAATGGGGGGGGTGTTGCCTTTTCTTTACTGCTGACAGCATGTACGTCAGCTCATTAGAATGAGAATCGCGCGGACGAAACCTACACAAACCACAGCAAGCCCCAGCATTAGAGGAACGCTGACCCATTAAATGTCACGGGGGTCAATGATTAAGCCGTGGAGTCAAGCAGAGTTCCCCTTTTTTTTTTTTTCCAAGATGTGTCACCTGTTAATCTCTACACAGACGGTGACAGATGAGGTGAAATAAGGCCATTGTGAAGGTTCTGTCTTTGCAGAATCTCCTGTTTCTCACAGAGCAGTTTGGACTGATGTCACTGTCTTGACGGACACACTCACTCAGCTGTGACGCCGCCGTTACGTGATGTGTGATGTGTGTGAAAACTTAAAAACATAAAAAATATTAACAAATGCTGATGTTAGGGAGAAACGTTATGAAATGACGATTGTCACTGGAAGCATATTCTGAGCTGTTCACTTTCAAATGCAGTAACCTGTTTGAGCACAGATCACTAATTTATATCAACTTAACTTCTCTAATAAACAGTTGATATTTTTAATCGAACATCTGATAAAAAAAACAGAACAATGTGCCTTTAGATAGTTCAGTATAACCACCATCTAAAAACACCTAAAAAACCTCTAACCTTTCCCTGCAGGGCATCGGTGAGCTGTTCGAGAAGATCAAGCAGGAGAACAAAGCAAACGGACACCCGAACGGCGACGCCGGCCTCTTCTTCACCAACCTCTACGTCACACCTGTCCTCAAAAACATCAGCCTGTACCTGGAGAAGGGCAAGATGCTGGCGGTGGCTGGATCCACTGGCTCAGGGAAGGTAGGAATCATCTCATCCAGTTAGTTGAGGTTCGGTCTCATCGCAGGTTGCTCTATGTGAGAGCAACAGCTTAATGCCTCAAGATTAACGCCCCCCAATTTCCTCCAGAGTTCCCTGCTCATGATGATCCTCGGAGAGTTGGTGCCGTCAGAGGGTAAAATCAGACACAGCGGTCGCATCTCCTTCTCACCGCAGACTTCCTGGATCATGCCGGGGACGATCCGTGACAACATCCTGTTCGGCCTGACCTACGACGAGTACCGCTACACCTCCATCATCAAAGCCTGCCAGCTGGAAGAGGTGCGTTCATTTTATCATATCGTTCGTTCTTTCTTTCTCTCCCTTCCTCTGCACATCAGTAAGTGCGCAGATCCTCCTGCTGTTTATTCAGAACTCCACATAATTTATAGAAGAAACAGCTTCAACGGTTTATTTTAAAGGTCTGCAAACGTTTCTTTTTTTCCAATCTCCTGAGAAGTTTCCTGGAACGAACCATTTTTATTTTGTACCAATTATAGGTGAAGCAGAGAGGGATAAGTTGGTACACTTCCAGGTTATTTCTAAACGCTAAGCTAGCACGACCTTGAGGCTTTTATTCAAAGGAGCTTAAATGTGAAATGTGTCTACAAACAAACATACAATTCAGCATAAACGACAAATACAGTTTCCAATAATAAATATTAGTAATAAATATCCGCTGGAGTTTAAATGGATGCACTGTCTGGAAGTCAATAATAAACTTAGCACAATTAACATCCAATGGCTTTATCATATTTAAGCGTCTAAGCAATTTAGCCAGTATATTCAGGAAACTTCAAACACATAAATGTCAGAAAATGTTACTTTAGTTACAGATGAACTTTTCGTTTCGTAGCAGTTTTATTTTCTGCAGTAAATTCATCTTTGGCAGCTTCCTGGGTCGGCTCTGTCGGAGCCTCTGCAGAGCGTCAAGGAGGTTCAGGTTTCCACCGTCCGCATTTACAGCCATTATGTCCCTCACACACACACACAAAGACACACATGCTCACACATTCTTTCTCATATGCTGATGCGCACACACGCACTCGGCGCTCTTATGAGCCCCAGCGCTGAGTGACGGCCTCTCAGCAGAATAATGTCTCCTCTGTTGCCATGGAAATCTCACGTTATTTCACTGGGATGGAATATGAGCTTGTTGTCGTCGTCGTCCCCCCCCCCCCCCCCGCGGTGGACGTTGCAGCACAGACGATCTGTATGCGTAGATGATCAGGCCTGTGATTTAATACAAAATTATATCATCGCATATGTTTTACATTGTTGATATGAAAGAAAAAAAAATGCTGCTTATATTAAAGTGAAGGTGTTTATTATTGTGGGAAACCCCTGAGCACTTTATTAGGAACACCTAATGTCATGGATTCCACAAGATGTTGGAAACTTTCCTCGGAGATTCTGCTCCGTGTTGATTTGACTGCATCACATCACTTCTCACACAGGTGATCTGTTCTACTGGGTTCACATCTGGAGACTGGGGAGGTCACTAAAGGTCACTGAACTCACCGTCGCGTGCGTGAAAACCAGCTTGACACCAGACTTTTGTTTTGTGACATGGTGCATCGTCCTGCTGGAAGTAAACATTAGAAGATGGTAAACTGTGGCCACACGGGGACGCACATAGTCGGCGACAATAGTTATAAAGGCTGTAGTATTCAAATGATTATTGATTAGTTTTGGTCATTCACATGAAGCAGGTTGGGTCCATGGATTGGTTGGTGGTTATCTGAGTTACTGCAGACTTCCTGTCAGCTCCAACCAGTCCGAGCATTCTCCTCATCAACGAGGAGTTTCCGTCTGAGCTTCCGTCTGAGTTTTTTTTTGTGTTTCCCACCATTCTGAGTAAAAACTCTAGAAACTATTGTGCATGAAAATCTCAGGAGATCAGCAGCTGACCTCTTGTCTGCAGGATTTCATGCACTGCATTGCTGCCTGAATGGACTGACTGAACGAATAAGCAGGTGTTCCTAATAAAGTGCTCAGCAAATGTACACATAAAAATAATACTAAATAACATAAATGTTTTATGATGTAAAGAAATAGATTTTTGACCCAGTATCAGAAATGTTGACATCTTAGACACATTTGACCTGTAATGAAATCATTCATCTATTGTGGGAATATAAACACATGTAACACTGAGTAACGTAATAGCCAAATACTTGAAAATGGTCAAAATCACATTCTTGAAACACATGTAAATGACAGTGACATTTTTTTAAATGGTTGATATTTTAAATGCACATTATTAGTATTATGTATACTGAAATTAAAGCAGCAGCTCGTGCTGTCATATTTATTTACCGCTACGTCCCATTTCCTGTGACACTGACAGTGCCTCAGTGGTTTTGACAAAAACACAACATGTTGTCATAGCAAACAAAGCTGACGGGCGATATTGACGTCTCCGTGTAAAAAACAGCCTCCATTTAGTCTTTGAGGAGAGGCGTCGATGAAACTGAAATAACAAAAGCAGCATTGTGAGCAAATGAAGTTTTCCTATGAGCTCTGTGAGTGTCGACGCCGACAAACAGGAGACGATTTCCTCCTCTGGAGCTTCTGTTCAAACGGCCTCTGAAACGACAGTGTTGATGGCAGAGCATTGTTGGTTGTAATGTGCTATTTTCTCACGTCTTGTTCTGTCTTGGTCTGAGATCACAGCAGGTGCAGTTTAAAATTATTTCTGCGTTTAATTAGCACCATTTTGAAAACCAATTTTCCAGTGTAAATGGTTTTTATTTAAGGGCACGATCTGATCAAATACATTTAAGGTTGTCTCTCATAATAGATTAAAATCTTTTTTTTTTTTTTTTTACAGGATTATTAGTTGTATTTTTAGTTTTTTCTGTTTAAAATCTGTCAATCAGTTTGAGAGTGACAGGTTTAAACCTTGAGTTTCTAAATTTATTTATGTATTTATATATGATCTGATATATAAGTGAGAACTGAATATTCAAGCGATCAAAAATGAAAAAGAATTTAAAGGTTCGTTCTGAATGGATAACTTCGTAAGATAATTACCAATAACTTTTAAAAGCACCAATCAGAAAACATGAATCCTCTGTCTCGCCAGTCGCTTCAATCGCTTTTACTGTAGGAAAAAATCCCCAAGGCAACCCTGACAGACGGGAGCGACAGGTGGAGCAGATTTGCCCAGACAGAGACAAGGCGGTTAGTGACGAGGGCTTGTGACTGTAACTCCTCACTATTGTTGCCCCCCTAAAGCACCAGACAGACTGCCATGGGTGGTCTTCCCTCCTGAAGCCGCTGGCACCCGGCAGGTGCTTTTTGTTCACAGCGACACACACAACATGTCTTTTTTTTTTTACTGTGCTGCCTTATTTTACAAGCTGTTAAACAACCTGTTAACTTGAATCCCCCTACGCCGCTCCGGTCAGGACAGCGGAAGCTGACATTAAAAAGGTAGGAAGTTTTAACGATGATAAACTTGTGCTGTCACTTCATCCTTATTGGTGTGGGGCGTCTCTTGTCATTATCAACTGCCACCAAAAACACACTGTGTGTCTCCACTTGTGACATCCTTCATGCGCCTTTCTTTCCTCTCTGTGGTTTGTGCCTTTTGTGATCTGTGATCATCTGAACATAAACGACTCTGGTTTCCAGGTAAAAGGTCGTGTGTGTACAAACGGTGTCTTGGTGTTATACTGAGTAGTTTTTATTTTATTTATTTATTTATTTTGGTTGAAGCACGACAAAGAAAATAACATAATATAACGTTATTGCTATAGATTTATATTTGGGTTGCAGAGTTTTGTATTTGACTTAAATATATTTGGATTTATTGAGAGGGAGAGAGAAACAGAGAGAAAAGAAAGAGAAAAAATGTGCTGTGTTATACTTGGTTGGATACACAGTGCTGAGATAAATGACCATTAAAATAACAATTTTTTAGTTCTTATACAGTTACAGTTTCATTAAACTGTGAAATAACACATTTATTGTGCATGTTAGCAGATAAAGAGTTAGAGCAGTAAAAATGTTATTTGTTTAAAGCGCTTGCAAGCGTCCTGACCCAGAACACATTGTAAAGAATCAGCCTGTCACTAGATCACAAAACTCCATCTATGAACTAAACATTTGCGCAAACACCTCATGGAATAAAACTCCTACAAAAAAAAAAGAAAAGAAGATCTGCAGTAGTTTTTGCTGGAGTCTCTTTTAGGTTAAAACTCAACACAAGGACACTGTGCAAGGACAACCAGCCCTCATACAGTGCAAAGGGGGAAGTTCTAATAAAATATTTCCACCATTCAAGTGGTTAAAAACTCATCAGGAGCTGGAGACACAAACAAAGCTTTTGCAGCCTTGCATATTGCAAACATAAGATAAAGGTTTAAAACATTATCATCAGCTGAACTTCCGCACTTAAGAGCCGTCAGCGTTCCTCCTCGTGGCCCAGTGTTGATGTTGTTTTCATTCCAGAGTTATCAGCAGTGAGTGGATACAGTTAAAGGTTTACAGTATGTCTTCAAACCACTGACCTAGTTTCAGTAACTGCACCATTTAGCTCACCGGTAGCACGCCAGACACCCTGGTTATTCCATATTTAACTGACGTACCGAGGCAGTGCAGCGGGCAAAGAATCCAAAAATGTAGAAAAGAAATAAATAGGAACCGAAAGAAGAAGCAGAACTGATCAGTTTTACCTCCATAGACAACCACAGTGAAGCCAGTGGAGGCTGATATGGAAGAGTTGGTTTCACCGTCTGCACTGTCGGACAATAAAATGCGTGTGTGTGTGTGCGTGTGTGTGTGTGTGTGTGTGTGTTTACCCCACTGACCCCCTGGTTTCCCTCTCTAGGACTTCGCCTTGCTGCCTGAGAAAGACAAGACGCTCGTCATCGAAGGAGGGGTGACGCTCAGCGGGGGTCAAAGGGCTCGCCTCGGCCTAGCCAGGTACTTCCTGTTTCACCCCCCCACCCCCCTGTCTGTCGTTGCAGATCACCTCTGCTGATTAGTTATAATTACTGTCTCTGCTTTATTTAACCGTGTTGTTTTGCAACGGACAAAAAGAGGACGTGATTCAGAGAAAAGTCAAATACCGGAGTCGCGCTTGTGATCAATGCCGAGCTCTTAAAAGACAAATACAGCAACATCTCCCGTTTCTTCACCACAGTCTTGTGTTGTGTTGTGTTTCAATTGAGAAATGGGCATTTATTCCTCTTAAGAGGGAAATCAAAGGGCCAAAATATCAGGTGCTCCACGGTGCATGGATCAAAGAGGGAGCTCCTCACGGAAAATAACCGACTGAAGAATTCACCAAACAACTTTCTTTCTTCTTCTCTCTCTTAAAAACCGACACGTGTTCACTTCTCCAGCCTTTATCAATGATCAGATGTCTTTGGTTCACAAATCAATAAATAGAGAATTTCAATTTCAGGGCCATAAACAAATGACTGTTATCAATATTATCAGTACTACCGACTTCTACAGTAAGAGGCTCCATTTGCTGAAAGCCAATAAAAATATCTTTATTTACAAATATGTAGGATTTGATTTGTCTCCGGCGGAGCTTCAGTGTTGGTTCCCAGCGCTGTAAAGAGCCGAGCCTCTGCTGTACGTAATTATAACCTGATAACAATCACCTATCGCTCTTATCTGTGTGTCTGTCTGACTGAACTAACTGTGTTTTATTGTCTGGCTTTTTAAATGACGAGTGCTTTCTACGGCCTCAAGCTCGGCTTTATTACTCCATTAAATCTCCGCGTGGATTACAGTCAGGCCGCCTCGTATTCACGTGCATTATTTATTGCTTTAGTGTCCTCGCATCAATTTGCAGCCACTCATCGGGTTTTGGCTTCCGTCATCGCAGAGAATATTCACGGGTATTGATTTATCCGCGCAGGGATCTGACTTCCTCATTTACACCGTGCAGTTTTCCTCTCTTATCTTTTTCTGATTATTCTGTTTTTCTCTTACCTTAACCCCCCACCAGTGTTTTCCTTTCCTCTATGTTTCTCTCTTAACTCACTGTGAATGTGTGTGTGTGTGTGTGTGTGTGTGTGTGTGTGTGTGTGTGTGTGTGTGTGTGTGTGTGTGTGTGTGTGTGTGTGTGTGTGTGTGTGTGTGTGTTTTGTACCCCAGAGCCGTGTATAAAGACGCCGACCTCTACCTGCTGGATGCACCTTTCACCCACCTGGACATCGTGACGGAGAAAGAGATCTTTGAGAAGTGTGTATCCCAACAGAGAGGCTTTCATGTGGAGGGGGTGGGGGGAGGTGGGGTGGGTGTGGTTGAGCTGAAGTTTAAGTTCAAGGTCAAGGTTTCTTTTGTTGTCTCAGCCACAATCAGGTCGCCTGTGGTGAGTTACGGCTGCTTCATCGCACTGTAACATTCTCAGGAAATGTTGTTTTTTTTGTTTTTTGTTTTCTGAAAAGACACAAGTATCTTTTGATGATATTAAAGTGTTGACTTTGGCATTCCTTCAAAGGGGAAAAGCCGCCAAAATCCCTCTGCTGAATGAGCGTTCTGGTGTGCCTGACTGCAGTTATGGTTATAAACAGACAGTAGCTTGTTAGATTTGAATGTGGGTCATTCTTTCAAGGTCTGACACCTCGCTCTCCTTTGTTCTTGTTATATAAACAGCTACTCCTTTTTCTGATAGTCTGGCTTGGTTTACAAAAGAATATCTCCATTTATCTGAATCCCTACACAGGTGCATCTGTAAACTTATGGCCTCCAAGACTCGGATTGTGGTCACCAGCAAGTTGGAGCATCTCAAGCGAGCGGACAAAATCCTCCTGCTGCACAACGGCGACTGCTACTTCTACGGCACCTTCTCAGAGCTGCAGGCCCAGCGCCCCGACTTCAGCTCCCTCCTCCTCGGCCTGGAGGCTTACGACAACATGAACGCGGAGCGACGCAGCTCCATCCTCACAGAAACTCTCCGCAGGGTCTCCATCGACGAAACCGCCGGCTTCCGAGGACCAGAGCCGATCCGACAGTCGTTTCGCCAGCAGCCGCCTCCCATAATCCACTCTGGCTCTCAAAGCCATCCCGTGGGCGATGGCTACCCAGAAAAACGCAAACAGTCCCTCATCCTCAATCCCCTGGCGGCCGCCCGCAAGTTCTCCTTCATCGGGAACTCGCAACAGACAAATACGCCCCAGTCCACCACGATAGAGGACGGGGTCCGCGAACTTTCAGAGAGGAAGTTCTCTGTCGTACCTGAGGACGATCAGGTAGAGGAGGTGCTCCCCAGGAGCAACCTGTACCACCACGGGCTGCAGCATCTCAACGGGCAGAGGCGCCAGTCCGTCCTGGCGTTCATCACCAACGCTCAGGGCCACGAGCGCCGAGAGCAGATACAGTCGTCCTTCAGGAGGAAGCTGTCCATCACGCCGCAGTGCGACCTGGTGTCCGAGCTGGACATCTACGCCCGCCGCTTATCCAAGGACAGTGTTTATGACATTAGCGAGGAGGTGGATGAAGAAGACATGGAGGTAGGTGTTTGTGAGAACCTTCTTCAACGCTCATTTAGAAGCACACGAGTAAGATCCTCTTATGTTCCTGTTAAGGTTTCTGGACATTTTATCAGAACTGATGCTGCGTGTGTCTGTGTCTGGGTTTCTCCTCAGCAATGCTTCGCAGATGAACGTCAGAACATCTTTGAAACTACCTCATGGAGCACTTACCTGCGCTACATCACCGCCAACAAGAGCTTAGTCTACGTCCTCATTTTCATCGTCTTTGTCTTCGTCATCGAGGTTAAACTGCCACCACTGTCAAGTCTTTTTCTTCTCTTGTTTTTAAGTCATGTAAAATTAATTAACAATAAATGTTTGTGTGTTTTTTTTGCAGGTTGCTGGTTCAGTCATTGGTATTTTCCTCATTACTGAGTAAGTGTGACCAAAGGAAGCTGCTGTGCTTCCTTCAGACTCACTCGCACAGAGACAAGGATGTAGTTTAAAAAAAGGGAATAAAACAGGCAGTGGTTGGAAAGGAAAGGAAAACCAGATTCCTTTTATAGACGGATCTCACCGGCATTAAGAGCACAGACAAGAAGATAATAGTTACCATCATGATTATGTTCAATAAAAGTGAGCAATTAAATGAAGCCAACCATTTTTAAAAAGGAAAAAAAATAGGGGGTAAGCTATTTTACAAGAAAGGTGTGAAATCTGTTTCCTCACTGAGACCTGGACACACCAAGGCATCAATTTAAAAAAAATAAGTCTCTGAAGTAATTTATTGGGACGATCACCTCTTCTGATCGGCTCTTCTACAATCTCAAAAACCCTGTTAGGTGTGTTAGTGAGGCTAAAACTGAAGACAGTGGTGCTTTGTTGTTCCCCTGCCTGTTGCAATATTTGCCCACTGCAGAAATACTAGAAATGATCATTTATTAGCTAAAGCAGTTTTTAACACACAAGATGAGGATGTTTAATGAGGATCATTTTAGTAGAATCATATGTTCAATGCTTTTGTAGTGGCTCTTATAACTGACTCTAATATGCAATTTGTGTAAGTATATGAACGTCACAGATGTGAAACATATGTTAAAACAGGGTTTAAATGTTCAAGTAAATTACAAATTTGCTTTTGAATGTTGGACTTTCTGAGTTGAAGATTCCTTATTTGTGTTTTATGTGTAAAGTATCATAAACTAAAAAGATTTCTGCATGTGTTCCTCAATCATTCATCCTGTGTTTTGTTAAATTCAAGATTTCTAACCTTATTTATACTTTTATTAAGTGTCAGGGCTCCAGTGTGTTCTGTTCTGTTCCCAGTCTAAAAATCTAGTCTGTGTTTCATTCCACCAGCACCATCTGGAGGGACGGCGCCAACCCTTCCTCGCCCAACTACATCAGCGAGCAGCACCCGAACGCCTCGTCGCCCCCCGTCCACCTGGCAGTCATCGTCACGCCGACCAGCGCTTACTACATCATCTACATCTACGTGGCCACGTCGGAGAGTGTGCTGGCCTTGGGCTTCTTCAGGGGTCTCCCGCTCGTGCACACGCTACTCACCGTGTCCAAACGGCTGCACGAGCAGATGCTTAGCGCCGTGCTACGAGCCCCCATGGCTGTGCTCAACACGATGAAGACGGGTGCTTTTTCTTTTTTAAGTTTCTCAGTATTTCTTTTAGAGGAAAATGTAAATATCATAAATGCTCGTGTTCACCCATTTTTGTTTTTATTTAATTTTATTTTTTGTTAGAACCACAGCTGTTTAAACCACGTTCACTGTCGCACTAACGTTGTCATTTTTTCGGCTTCCAGGTCGGATCATGAACAGATTCACCAAAGACATGGCCACCATAGATGACATGCTGCCTCTGGTGCTGTTTGACCTCATACAGGTATTTAACCGGCACCGATGGATGACGTAACATTACGCAGCATAGTATTTACCTGACCAACAACAAAAACTCGCTCTTTAAATGTGTTTTAACCTTTTTATTTTTACTTTCACACCAGCTGACGTTGATCGTTTCGGGCGCCATCTTCACGGTGTCCATCATGCGACCGTACATCTTCATCGCTGCCATCCCATTGGCTGTCATCTTTGTCATCCTCAGGAAGTACTTCCTACGAACTGGACAGCAACTCAAACTGCTGGAGGCTGAAGGTGAGAGCCAGGAGTGTGACTTACTTCCAGGTGACCAGGATGTGAATGTGTTTTATCAGAGTGTGTGTTCAGGTGCACAGATCTATTTATCTGTTTGCCTGGGACATAGAGTACAGACTAGGGAGACTGATCTTCTCATATAAAAGGAAAATGTGCATTTGCAATATGTAAATCCAAACAAAATTTAGTGAAATATATAAAACGGCTTCCAAAAACAGCTTAAAATTGTATTTTAAACATAATATATATTCTTGAAATCCAATTTAGGTTGGGATCACAGAATATATTTCGTCTCTAAATGCAAAAATCAAACAATGACAGCGAGAGTTGGGGGGGGGGCAGTAATGAAATGACAACTATTCAGGAAGAGTTCAAGTGAAAACATGATGAAAACTGATAGAGTGAACAGAGGAAGTGCGACTCTGGGGAGCGAACGCCACAGTCATCATAACTGCTCAGCGGCAGACGGAGATGGTGGACGGCCCAGGGCCAACGGGGGAAAAGGTCACGCTGAAGAACAAAAAACATGACAAGAGGAAGGGCTGAGGGAGAGGATGGACGGACTGCCTCAGAGGGGCGGGAGCTGGTAAAGGAAGCGAGGCAGAGTGAATAGAATATCTTATCCTCCAATTAACCACGTGTTTTGTGTCCCTGTGAAAGGAATTAAGATGTTTCTAAAAAAGTTTGTTTTGGCTTGTTTTGATCTTAAAACTTTTATTGCAGAAGTAAATCTGCCGAACAGGAAACGAAGCTGAACAGTGAAGTGATAAGATGCTCAGGGGTTTTATTCACTGCTGAGATCAGTGTTACTTTTAGGGGATGTAGTTAACTCTTATTAGATTCGCCTCCACCAGCGCTCTGTGTTTGTATCCTGCAGACACAAAGTCTTACAGAGCATCAAGTTATTAACAAGTCTGAAATTTAATTTACAATATTTTTTTTCTCTTTCTTGCCAAAGCTGGTAACAGAAATTATAAAATGTTTTTTTTGTGTCCATTTGCAGAGGCGTTACACACTAAACTAAAAAAGTTCATTGTGCTTCAGAAGGTTGACATTGATTTTATTTAGGAAATATTGTTACGTACAGACGGGAAGTACTGAAAAATAAGATGCAATAAATACAGAGATTGTATTAGTTCTCGTTTTCTCACGAACCGAGTGGCAACTAGACGTGAAAACAGAGAAGTCTGGGAGATATTTCTATCTCCAGCTCTGTATGATTCGGGTGCGTGAACTGAAATTGGATGAAACTGACGTCCAAAACATTTCATGTCAGCATCTCTCTCGTGAAACGCTTTTTCTTTTCCCCTCTGAGAACAATTGAACTGCTGTTTTTATAGGGAATAATGCAGGTGTTGTGGTTATGAAAGGTAAATACACTCACTGAGAAGTTGCTTTGGACAAAAACAGTGAAGTAACTTGATCTCCTTTTCAGTGCATGAAAATATTTATACATCACAAGAAGATACTTAAAAACAGCAATATACTTTAGAGCATGTAGATTTATTTTAATACAATTTAAACTCATTTCAAACCAGTTTAAAAAAAAACAAAAGCGGGTCACTGGACTTGCTGACGAACACTATCCTGCTCTGCTCCTCTGGTTCTGGCGTTTGAATGTGTGTTTGGGTGACGGCGGTGGCGAGGTCTTTCCGGAGCAGCTGAGAGCACGTCGGGGTCAGAGAGAAATGAGCCGAGCCGGGATTTCCTCCGTCCCCATCCTGGTGTCTCTCCCTCTGCTCACGTCACGTGGCAGCGTGTCGGACGAAAACGCAGTGGAAGTTATGTGTGTTAGTCACTCAAGTATTTATTCGGGATGATTTTGCTTTTTGTCACCATTGTTCTGTTTGTGTTACTCAGAGATCTGTGTCGATATCTGACCAGGATTCCTGTGACTCTACTGCCTGTACAACAGACAGCGTGCTACTTAAACAGGCTGTGTTTACAGCGCGCCCGACCTATCGGACAGTTTGAGCTGTGGACACATACTGCAGTGGGACTTGTCTGAATGCAAACTTTAAATGCTTACTTCCTCAATTCCTTTCAACCAATCGGGGGCAGGTTGTTCCAGAGTTGTGGCGCCCTGACAGCAAAAGCTCCGCCCCCTTTAGTCTCACATCTCAACATAAGAACAGCTTCCTGTCTGGAGGACCTCGGACTACGTGCAGGTTCACAGGGGGCAATGAATGGAGCTGCTCTCTGCTCATTGAGCTCCAGACAAAAACCTCAGAGTCTCTTCATTAGCAACATTTTTTCTTTTTCTTCTTCTTTTTTTTTTACCAACAATCCTTTATTTTCTGTCATGCCTCATCTGCCTTCCTCCTTATAAATCCCATGATTGATTGAGTAAAATCATCCAAATTGGTTTTGTCTCATTTCCCTTCGCTTCTGTCTGACGCAGGTTGTCTGTCCCAGTAACAAGAAAACGTTCTGCTTCTTCTACTTTTTGTTCTTTTTCTTTCATCGCATACCGGACCTCTCATTACCTCTAATCTGAGCCGCTTCATTTGCTTTATTGATAGGACCGACTAAACTAATATTTTGTTGAGCAACTTGCAGAATGTCAAACCTTTTTTTTTTTTTTGTTTTTTTTGTTTTTTAAAAGACTGTATGTGCCCTCTCTCCTGTGCTCTCCTGCAGCTCGCAGCCCCATCTTCTCCCACCTCATCATCTCCATCAAGGGCTTGTGGACCATTCGGGCGTTTGGGCGTCAGACCTATTTCGAGATGCTCTTCCACAAGGCGCTGAACACTCACACGGCCACCTGGTTCCACTACCTGACGACGCTGCGCTGGTTCCTCTTCCGCTGCGACATGATCTTCGTCCTGTTTTTCAGCGCTGCCGCCTTCATCGCCGTGGGAACCAACCGTGAGTGACGGGATGGTTGGAAAAACTGATTTAATGAGTTTGAGCCTAAAAGTATAAGTTAGGTTACTTCATTTGCACCTGCAGGTAAATTTGGTTTGCAGTAAAAAAAAAAAGAGTCATCAGTCGGCACAGACGACACCGTGTGCACAAGGTAAATAAAAATAAAAATAAATAAAGAAATTAATACAACTTATTCATACGAGGGATCGCATATATAATATTGAGGACTGATGTCTGGGAGGAGCTCGGCTGGTATCTGGTTGCTCCACTTACCGGTGTCTCCTGATCACTTGCTACTGGACGTGAGAATCTTTTCATCATTTGTTTTTGTTGCAGTTGAGGTTTCGAACCAGTGTCGCGCAGCTGACACTGTGAGTAGGAACTTCTTGTTATTTCCACTGGGGCTTGTGAAGTGGAGAAGCCTCAGTGTTATCTGCGTGTCACAGTGTGCAGAGTCAGATACCAGGATCATTACAGAACAGTTTGTCTGATCAAAACTGTTGGAATGCGGCCGGATAAAATCACGTACAAAAAAGGAAGCGTGCGTTTGTTTGATTAAATGAATGGGAAACACAAGTACACGCACACACACTTCAACACGTGTTGCTGCGTCATAGCCTGTGTTTATGTGGAGCGCAGATTAAAGGGTCATTTCACAGCTCATTAGATTCTAATAGAGCCAGGAGCCGAGCTGCAACACCTGAGTGCCGCTCTGACATCAGAGAGAGCAGCTTTGATTGGACAATACCAATGACTTAGTGTGTGTGTGTGTGTGTGTGTGTGTGTGTTTGTGTGTGTGTGTGTGTGTGTGTGTGTGTGTGTGTGTGTGTGTGTGTGTGTGTGTGTGTGTGTGTGTGTGTGTGTGTGTGTGTGCGCGCGTGTGTGTGTGCGTGTGTACTCTACAGAGGACAAACCAGGGGAGGTTGGCATCATCGTGGCCCTGGCCATGCTCATCCTGGGGACTTTTCAATGGGCCGTCATCACCAGCATCACGGTAGACGGACTGGTATGTGTTTCACGCAGACGCACACACACATCGCATCTAAATACTGTGCAGCCAGTGGCCGGTCGAGAGTGTGTGTGAAGTGTTACATACACACACACACACACACACATTAGAAGAGGTTCTACCTGAACATGTATGAGTTTGTTTTGTGACACCTGCGTCTGCAGCTCTGCACATCTGGCGTTCAACCTTCCCAGATTTTCCCACACCACTCCATTTTATCTGTTAATTTCTTTGACTTCCTGTTCAAGTTTGCCTGCACACACACACACACACACACACACACACACACACACACACACACACACACACACCCCTACACTCTGGATGATTGGAGACCATAGTGCCACCAATCATCAACCGCCGCCTTTTCAGACGAGATCTCCGCACGCCTTTGTCTAGAGAGCTTGTGCTGCGGCGCTGAATACGATTTATGTAGTTTATTTGGAAAGGATGCACCTGCAGTTATTGATAACATCTGGCTGGAAAAATATCTGTAGACTTTCTGCTGTTGGTCAGTGAGTCGTTTCTCTGCAACAGCTGAGATAACCTGAAAACCCAACGCGCCCCCCCGCTCTGTAGTGTTGTCACTGCTAATCCAACCGTTGGTCTTTTGAGGGGATACAGAGTCACCAGCTGCTTCTTTTAAAGTGATGGAAAAAGTTTTTTCACCAAACCTCGACCCTGTAATTCTTTTCCTGGTGTCCGATCCATCCGATCAGAGTGACCTTCATAAATGTTAAGTAATTAAATCGGTTTAACCATTAATCGACGGTCGATAGGCGACTCCTCCTGTCACCAGATTCCTCATCTGTGCTTGGGTTAAAAAAGTGTCCGCCGGTTGATTTTTCTTCTTGTTCTGAGTAACAGAAGTCGACGTGGCATCACCTCCTCTTCCCATCATCATCATCATCATAGGCTGTTGTAGAGGGTCAAAGGAAGAGCAGGGCGAGCTGCAGGTGCTTCTGAGAGTCATGAAGACCTCGTGAGGCATCTTTTCAACCTGTTTGTTCCCGTCCTGTGGTTGTTTTCCCTTCATGTTGGTTAGTGAAGCTGACAGAGCTTATCACAGTGCAGGACATTTTGTTCAGCACACACACACACACACACGGTGTGTGTGTGTGTGTGTGTGTGTGTGTGTGTGTGTGTGTGTGTGTGTGTGTGTGTGTTTGGGGGAGTTGGCAGAGCTCTTCAGTGTGACTGATATTCAAATGTGAGCTGGGAAGGAAAATCATTAAAGCAACAAGATAACATTTCCAGCGACGGTAAGAGAAGCTGATAAAATATGAAGAAAAACTCGGTTTAGTTTTCCTTTCCTGAAACTTTTATTCAGTGTTGAGCTTTATGAGAATATGTATTTCTGATATTTCAGTGGGTTTTAACTTTGTTTATTCAGCTAAAGAAGCAAGAGATCCTTCATCCTTCTCCCCCTTTCTTCTAACTGGTTTCATGTTGTTTAGTACAAAGAGAAACCATCTTAATAAAGCATAGAGCCGGATACTGACAGCAACAGTAAGTGATGATTGATTTAATTCTCCCGCTCCAGGAGCAGAGGTCGTCTACAGGTGTAGAAGAGTTGTGACTGGTTTATGTCCTAAAACTCCCTCCCTCCTCTCAGATGCGTTCGGTGGACCGGGTGTTCAAATTCATCGATCTGCCGTCAGAGGAGCCGCTGCCGGGGAAATCCGGCGGTAAAGGAAGCCCCGACCTCGTCATCGACAACCCCCACGCCCACGACTGTTGGCCCAACCGCGGCCAGATGAACGTCCAGGGCCTCACTGTCAAATACACCAAGGCTGGACGCGCCGTCCTCAGTGACATCTCCTTCTCTGTGGAGGGGGGGCAGAGCGTAAGTCCTGAGTGACGAGTGTGTGTGTGTGTGTGTGTGTGTGTGTCTGCGTGTGTGTGTGTGTGTGTGTGTGTGTGTGTGTGTGTGTGTGTTTGACTGGATCTTAATGAAATATGGCAGAGTGACGTATGTTAGCTCTGCTTTATTGGATCTTAAAACATCAGAGCAGTGTTTGGCTCAGCGGGGGGGCGCCGACATTAAAGGGTCATAGAGGTCACATACGATACAAATGAACATGAAAACAACAACAGCTCTTTACCTGCTGCATGTGTGAATAGGCAACGGTTTGTTGATAATATTTGTCTTTTTGATTATTTAAAAAATCAGTTAATGCAGTTAAAGTTACAAATGAGAGGAATTTGTGCAGGTAATTAAGTTTTTTGTTTACTGTCATTTATCAACGTGCAAATGAAGAAAAATGACATTTTTCTCTGGGGCCAAACAGAGGCAACAACAATCAACAAATGGTAAATAAGCAAGACCCCGAGGGGAGCTGTGTTAATAAAACAAATGATTGCAATGACTAAATGAGCAAGAACGGTCTTATTATAAACAGCAGCAACAAATAGACTCACATCTGTAATATCTGAAATTTGAAATTCCTTGAGCCAGAGTCTAGGGCAGTGGAGCTCAGGCATTATTGGCCAAACAACTTGTCGGCTCTCTGCTCTCTGCTCCTGGCAGTAATTATAGTCAGTATGAGCTCTGCATAATGAATCCTGGAGACCAGCAGAGCTCGGTAAGTGTCAGTGCTTCAGCCCCGTCCCATTAGCTGCTCTGTGGCCTCCTGATAAATGGGCTAATAGTTGCCTGGAGGCTGCAGCAAAGAGGATGGAGAACTTACAGACTCCTGAACACCTCAAGGCAGCAGTGTGTACATGCAGCATATACAATACTCTGTGGGTGATTAAGATATCTGCGTCCTGTTGGTGTGTCTGTGCAGGTGGGTCTGCTGGGTCGGACGGGTTCAGGGAAGAGCACCCTGCTCTCCGCCCTGCTGCGCCTCGCCTCCACGGATGGAGAAATCTCCATTGACGGCGTCTCCTGGAGCTCCGTGTCCCTGCACACCTGGAGGAAGGCCTTCGGGGTGGTGCCGCAGGTACATCCGCTGTCTGGACAGATAACGCTTTGTTTATGTTGTTACCAGAGCAGTTAAATCTGAGATCACTCATCCTAAGATTAAGGGTTATTCAAAAACTATATATATAATTATAATTGAATCTGTGTCATTTTGGATGAAACTGGAGCAGTCTATTAAGACCTCCGTTCTTTTCTTTTAATTTTTTTATATCCAAAGCAAATAAACATGAACGTCATCAGTTGGTTGTGAAGCTGTGAAACATCAAATTGCATCAAATGCCCGAAAAAATAGTTAGTTGCTAATTTAAGGCAACCTGTCTAACCCAGTCTGCTGATTCTCTCCTTATCGAACAGAGAGTCTTTATACTGACGGGGACGTTCCGCATGAACCTGGACCCACATGGACGTTACAGCGACGAGGAGCTGTGGCGGGTGGCCGAGGAGGTGAGCCTCCAGTTTCCTCTCCAGTTCCTTCTCTTTTCATGCCGCTAGAATATCAGGGAAATAAGATGTTGAAGACTTTTTTACCACGCAGGTTATTTTCATTGTTTGTCTAGTTGACGGCAGGACCATCATCCTGCTGCTCTGCTGTATAATAAGCATTTTATATGATGCTGTGACACCAGCCACGTCCTGCAGGGTCAGACTCGTCTTATTAAAACGAAGCAGCAGGAAGTTTAATGCCTCTTTATCGCCGGACTCTGTCCTCAAGAATCTGTCCTGCGTGTCCTCAGGTGGGTCTGAAGTCCGTGATCGAGCAGTTTCCCGACAAGCTGGACTTTCAGCTGGAGGACGGCGGCAACGTGTTGAGCAACGGACACAAACAGCTGCTGTGTCTCGCCCGCTCCATCCTCAGCAAGGCCCGCATCCTGCTGCTGGACGAGCCCTCCGCCTACCTCGACCCCATGTCAGTATGGACGCCGAAACACTGTGTGTGTGTGTGTGTGTGTGTGTGTGTGTGTGTGTGTGTGTGTGTGTGTGGTGTGTGTGTGTGTGTGTGTGTGTGTGTGTGTGTGTGTGTGTGTGTGTGTGTGTGTGTGTGTGTGTGTGTGTGTGTGTGTGTGTGTGTGTGTGTGTGTGTGTGTGTGTGTGTGTGTGTGTGTGTGTGTGTGTGGTGTGTGTGTGTGTGTGTGTGTGTGTGTGTGTGTGTGTGTGTGTGTGTGTGTGTGTGTGTGTGTGTGTGTGTGTGTGTGTGTGTGTGTGTGTGTGTGTGTGTGTGTGTGGTGTGTGTGTGTGTGTGTGTGTGTGTGTGTGTGTGTGTGTGTGTGTGTGTGTGTGTGTGTGAGTGTGTGTGTGTGTGTGTGTGTGTGTGTGTGTGTGTGTGTGTGTGTGTGTGTGTGTGTGTGTGTGAGACAAGATAATGCTGCAGACAGGCTCAGATAGATGAGGCCTCTGTTTACACTCTTATTTCTATTTCATGTCACCTGCAGCGTCGGGTAAATGTAGGTGTTTGTATTTGAGCAATGAGCTACAACACATTTCCTCGCCACCATGAAGCTTGTCTGTTTCTCCCTGTGGACGTTTTTTGTGTGAGACACCAGAAGCTTTAATAGTGTTTGTAAGCGAGGAGCTTCCTACTGCACTGTGTGTGTGTGTGTGTGTGTGTGTGTGGGTGTGGGTGTGTGTGGGTGTGGGTGGGTGTGTGTGTGTGTGTGTGGCGTCCGGTGAAGTGAGATCACTGCACAGCATCAGTCACCCAAATCCAGCATGTGTAGTGTTCCTGTCACTGCATATGGTGACAATCTAGAGTGCTTACAGTAACTCTGAACTGCTGTATATGTGTGTGTGTGTGTGTGTGTGTGTGTGTGTGTAGCCATATGTGAAGGGGGGGGGGGGGTTGGGGGGTCATGATGGTAAATGAAGCCTATAATGAGCAATCGAGTTTAACCTGAGGGCAGCGCTGCCTCCTCTTTCATGTCAGCTTTAACAGGAGCAGAACGCTAAGCTAATGTGATAGCAGTGGAGAGAGACGGCCTTTGATGATGATGATGAAGATGGTTCTGTGTGTGTGTGTGTGTGTGTGTGTGTTTGAGCAGAACGTTACAGGTCCTGAGGAAGACTCTGAAGCAGGCGTTCTCCGGCTGCACCGTCATCCTGTCAGAACACAGAGTGGAGCCGCTGCTGGAGTGTCAGTCCTTCCTGGTGAGTCCTGGATTCATTTGTGCTGATTTTCAGTCTCTATTAAAGTCGGGACAGTTTTTTTTATTATCAACAGTTTAACGCCCGGGGGTGACAGAGCTGATGAAAATGCTTTGCCCTGTTTGACTCTCCCTTATTGTGGGTGTGTGCAGGAGCATGTGTGCAGGAGCATGTGTGCACACGTGTGCTGAGGTGTTTGTTTGGATGTTAGTAATGCACATAGTGTGACAATAACATGAGGGAAGTGACCTCAGTGTTACTACTGACTTGCAAGTCACTGTGACCAGAGAGAGAGAGAGATTTTAACTTGGTGCCTCCTGTAGCACACACACATCAGCTGAGTGTGAGTGCGGATGGCTGGTGGTTGTAGCCTGAACCCGATGTAGCAAAACCTCGTAGCCACGTTCTCCTCCCTCCTTTCCACGCAGATGATCGAGGGCAGCTCCATGAAAAGCTACGACACCATCCAGAAACTCATGAACGAGACCAGCCACCTGAAGCAGGCCATGAGCGCCGCAGACAGGCTCCGCCTCTTCCCCACACTCCACCGCCTCAACTCCAGCAAGAGGGCGGCGCCGCAGACCGCCAAGATCTCGTCCCTGCCGGAGGAAGCTGAGGACGATGTCCACGACACTCGACTCTAACCGGCCAGACACACAAACACACACACACACACACACGTGCACGAACACGAGATGATGATGATAGTAAACGTTTCTGAGCCACGATGAGACATTGAAACTTCTAACACCAAATCCTAATGAAGTTGAATTAAAAATGAAATGTGTAGAAAAACAGGAAGTCAGGTTTCCATCATATTGACAGTCGACATTTCGTTAATCAAAACCTATAATTAGGACTAATACATGCAGTTCTTTGCATATACAGACGATGTAACGTGCAAAATAGAAACTTCTCTAACATACAGCTGTCACAGAAGGAGGTTAATTTATTTACAGAGGAAGTTTTGCACACACGTAATAAAAGAATTACGTCTGTAATGGTTTGAATGTTTGAATGCTAAAATCAGATGTGTGAGATTACAGAGATAAAGCTTCAGATTACAAGTGTGCGAAACTTGATCAGCACAGTACAACAAAGCTACAAGTCAAGGGATTGAATTGAACGTTAAAAATCAGGCGGTGTGACAGCTGCAGAAATCTGTCGGCTCCCCATCCCAAGCTGTTGGTGTAAATCTGTCACCAAATAAGAGAAACTAATAGTAAAACCAGCAGGTGTTTGTGCTGCAGGGAGAGTTTTTATTTCCTGATGCGTGGAAGATAAAATCCTCCACGTGAATGGGGACCAAAATGGCGGAAAAGTTACGTGCCACCGACGTAAAAATGAAGCACGTACCAACACACCCTGAACATGAGGCCTCAGCCCGACCGACTGGACACTTTGTCGTTGAACTACTTCAAGTACCTTTGTAGGTTTCGGCGCCTTTTGGTGCTGGACCAGCTGTAGCGAGCGCTCAAACATCATCTTCTCTCCTGAGGCCACTTGCTTTCAAAAAGTATGAATTGCATCAATTGCTTTGTTTTTTTGCATAAATGTTTAAAAAACATTTTTTATAAAATATGGATTGGATAAATGATTAATGAGAACTGGATCAAAAAATATGAAAATGGGCAAAAAATATTTAAATATTTCTGATAAGATATGAAGTGATCAGCTGTCAACACACAGTGACGCTGTTGGCTGAAGCTCCTGACGAGTGATGACTCAGAAACCCTTATTTTTCTATCTGTATGCACTTTAGAGACGCCCCGAGGTACTCAGCGGTCCAACGACTGAACGTTGTACAACAGTTTGTTTTTGTTTTGTTTCCTCCATGAAGTGAAGTGTAGATGTAGAATTTACTTTGATGACAAATGATTCTTTTTACTTTCATTGTTCCGCCTCTGTTACTTGATGAATTACAGAGAGAAGAAGAAGAAAACAAAACAATTTTCTATTTGAAGTAAAGTTATATTTTTTCAGAGCCACTGCTGTACAAACATTTAGCAATTCTTCTTCTTTTTGTCTCATCTGTTGCTTCCCTCTGAAACTGGAAACCTGTAACATCGTTATATTTTCTTCTTTGGTTGGAGGGAAGAGAGTGTCGCTCCCTTCTTACTGAATAATAGTTTTGTATAGCAGTGATGCAGAAGATTAAGGTACCGTGGAGAAATGCCTTGATGTGATAACTGTGACGACAGATTTCTTTTCTTCTTTTTTTTTTACAGTGTAAATTAAGAACGATGCTGTTTCTTACACATAGGAAAAGGACGCAGATGTCCTGAAAAAATGTATAAATGTATTTGTTCAATCAACTATATTTCCAGTAAAAGATTTTGAGAATTTTACTGTGGGTTTGTCTTTCTTTGTTAAAAGCCGTGAGCATCAACCACGTTACAGGAAAGTCTGTTTTATGTTTTGGTTTTTGTTCACGAGGCGTTTGTGACTGATTCCACCTTTTGTTTCAACACACACGACATGGAGAGAAGGTTTCCTCCCTGAGGTCCAACACTTGTTACTGGGTGATGAGACCTGGCTCTCAGTTGATCTTCTCAGTTCTTCCCCGAAGGTGTTGGAGGTGATCGGAGTCAGGTTGGAAAAGCCTTGTTCTGTTGTCACAAAGTTTTCATTTCCCCTTAATAACTGCAGCCCAACCCAAACCATGAACAACACATCCAGACCGAAGTGTGTGCACAAGAGAGTCTGCATACATTTGGACATGTGTGTCCACAAATGTTTTGGTAGCAGGAAATGTCTTTGATTGATTTTTGATCGGGTTCTGATGTCAGAATTGAAGCGCGGTGTTGACACGGCGAGAAATTCATCATAGGAGGCAGAGAGCAGTTTCTGCCAGCGACACCAGCTGCCAACAAGATCTACTTTATACGTGTCAGAATCTCACCACCATCTGTAATTTATTTTCATTTTCCACCTGTGAGTAGCTCCTTGATTTCCTTTGTGCATTGCATTGTGGAACAGTAGTGTAGTATACTATATGTGTGTATATATATATATATATCCTCTGAACCTTCTTAGAATTATTATTAGTATGTGACTGAGGCAAAGCTATTGTTAGCACAATGGCTACAATGGTAGTTTTTCCCTTTGTGTCACTGCTGTTCCAGAATTTCCACAAAGATTCTGGGAAATGTCTGAAATGTTTTAAACGTGAATCACACACACCGGTGTGAACAGATTGAAAGAAAAGTGAGAACGCAGAAAACATTAAAAAGAAAACTGAGCATTAGGTTGAGCATAAATCTGGGAGTGAAAACAGGAACTACAGAGGCCCCAAAGGCTCAAACGTTGTGCACGCAAGATAAAGAAACATCCCTATTTGGCGGCTGTGTTTTAGTAAAATTAAAATAAATAAATAAAAACAGAATAAGTCAGATGGGGATTTTTAACAGTGCCATTTTAATGTTTGTGCTTGAAAGACAATTCTTTAAACCTCAAACAGCTATCGTACAGATCCAAATCATAGGTTGACTAAAATCTCTCCTGTACATATGTATAGATATATTTATATAAACATTGTCTGCTTAAAATAAAACTTGTCCTTAAAAATAAAAACACAGGAAAAACACAGTGATAATGGAAAGCAAAAACAAAAGAAAAGAAAAGGAAAGTGTGAATTACACTGTAGGGCTCAGCTGGGGTGAATTGAACATGACTCGGGGGGAAATGATGGGCATTTAAAATATTTATTATGGCTTACAGTTGACAAGAGGACATCCTGTGTTTATACAGTTCTATTACTTATTGCCACATCCCTGTCACTTTGAAACAAGTGACGGGTTCAGAACCAAACTCACTTTACAAACACTATGTACAAGTTTCTTTTTTTCTTGTTTTGTTCGTTTAGTTTTCAGCAGTTTTACTTGAAGGTTTCGTCACTGTACAAGCGTCATACCACATACACCAATCTATAGAGCATTTAAACTTACTAATTCTTATTTACAAATATATTTGGTAAAACCCTGATTAATTTCAACAGTATTTAAACCAACCTTGCAACTATTTAAAGATAAAACACTTGAATATCTCAAGATACTTAATAGCAAAAAAAACAAAAAACAACAAAAGAAAGAAAATAAAAACCTGCTCGTTTCTCTTCTTTGATCCGAAAACACTTCTCACTTAAAAAGAAACACCTGTAAGTATTTTCAGTTACTGTTCACCGGCCTTACACCACAGGAGAAGGACAGTATTTCACTGAAAGTACACAAAAATACTGTGCCAGGACTGTTTTTTGAGGCAGTTTCCACCAGTCAAATACTTTATATCTCAACTCTTATTTCAGTAAATTCTTACTGTGTCTTGTCGACTGAATACTGTCCCATTATATGCAGGTTGAAACACTGGAATAAGGTAACAGTAAAGTAACCTGCTCCATTACCTTCTGTTGGATTTTCTCCCCCCATGTAAATTCTTACCAAACCTTCTTCTTAATCTCCCGAACGATCAAATACTTCAAATACTGTAATAGAATAAAACTATGGTCCCCAAGTACACAACTGTAGTACAGTGTAACAAGTACGGATAACAAGTACAAATACTAAAAGTCAAAGGTCGTCAGGTACCTAGTCTTTACATCATGGAGGGAGGTTCACAGCGGAATCGGGAGGAGGAGGAGGAAGAGGAAGATTTCTACTTGTTGTTGTTTTCATGCAGGTCTCTGTGGAGGATCCAGATGTCCTCCTGTGATTGGTTGTTGTCGTTGATGTTGTTGCGGTAGTAGTTGTAGTTGCTGCTGCTGCTGCTGTTGGGTGGAGCCTGCTTTGTTCTGCTGCTGTTTGTGGTTCTGCTGCGGCTGGGAGGCGTCTGGGTTCGGATGGGGCTGCTGCTGCTGCTGCTGCTGCTGCTGCTGGTGGCAGCGGTGGACGCTCGTGTCTGCTGCCCCCTGCTGCTGGGGACGGGGAGCTGCGATTTGGCGCGAGGGCCTGAGCGCCGGTCGCTGCTCTGGACGGCTGCCTGGTTGGAGCTGCGGCTGGACTGACGGACAGCGGTCTGCGGGACGACAAGGACAGTTTGGTGAGTTGAAGCCAGTTATTTTTTTATGCACCATAAGGACGGGGAAGTGAGATCAGCAGCTCTAGATCTGTAGCTGTAGACATACGTGTTCCAGATTTTAAATGTTTGTCGTCTTCTCAGATCTACTGACATCAATGAAGTAGCTCAGAAGATGCGTCGTCTGACCACGCCCACTTTACGCAGTGATTGGCCAGGTGTCTGACAGGTTAGAAAACTTCTCTCTCAAGCTTTATTTTTTTTTAATCGTTTACTGAACTTTTTCTATCATTTGTTTTAGTTTGAATGTGTTTGCTTTTTTAAATGATGATCAAGTTCAAGAGAGACAATTCTAGTTCTAGAGGTACCGATCTCCTAAAATCACATTTGCACTATTGACTATTGTTTTATATATTCATTGTAAGAAACAATTTAAGGTTTCCCTTTTTCTAACTTGTACATTTGATATATTTTTGATGTACTGCTGATCATTTGTACTCCTGCTCTCTGAGATGTTTATCACCCTGGGCTGGTTGGATGATTAACCCCCACCCTCTCCAAATCAGACGTCAGAGGGAGGTGGAGGAGGCGGAGGAGGTTTCAGACGCTTGTTTGACAAGAAACTTCCAAAGAAAACTAAACTTTGCTTTCCACTCATTCGGTTCATCCTGGGGTCACTACACACAACACAAAGTGCAGGTTTGAATAAGAAAGGAAAAACACTAAATAAAATAATTCTCCTGCAGGTGAAACATTGTTCAAACGGTCGACGTCCTGTGATTTTCATCCTTCCAAGGTAAAGTCATATTTGAGATTTACAATCTAAACGATTCATAAATTCATCTGATGGTATTTTAAAATGGCTGAATCATTCCCTCAACACCAAAACAATGAGCTAAAAGAGGCTTAAAGGCTCCTGCACATCAAGCACAAACCTTACAGCTGCAACCAAACCTGCAGTAATGCAGAGTAGAGAAGAGCGGCTTCCTCAAACTGCCAATACTGCACAGGTCAATTATGTGTGAGGTAACAGCAAACATTCAGGAGACACATGATTAAACGCTGCACCAAACAATCACACACACACTTTTAAGATCTGAGTCACCGTCTGTGGTCGAGTGAGGTCACTCGGTGGAGTGATGATGACAAACAGGATTAGTAGAAAGTGTTTTTGTTTTGTTTTCTTTCTGTGTGGGTACATTTGTTTTATTGCTTTTAGAGATGCAGTTTCAAGAATTAATACTCAAAAAAAAAAAAAATCAATTAAATGAACTGTTTGAATGGCTCTCAGTATTTATTTCTTCTCCCGCCCTCTTGTGGCCACAGTATGTTACTGTCTCTGCAGGCTAGCTTGATGTCCAGCCGACACGTGCATCACTTCTGTCATTTTTGTGGGCGTGGCTGAATCCCATCGACGAAGGCTGGCTGCATTTGTCGGATGTTTGTATGTGTGCATTGTGGGTAATCCTGGGATCTCTGACAGGTGAGTACTTTTAGGTAGCTACAGATAAGTGTGCCTGTCAAGCTGCCTTTGACTTAGCTTCTGCACATTGAGATGGTTGTGTGCTGGGGGAGAGGGCATACTTTATTTTCATATTTATTTTGACATTGAGCTTCCAGTTATTGATCTCCACCCCCCCCCCCGCGCTCTCACCATCTGCGGTCGCTGCTGGATGGCAGTTTCCTGCTCGGCCTTGTGGGACGGCGACACTTTGCTGGGAGAGCTGGAGAACAGGATCAGGTCGTCTTTGGTCTGAGAGATCTGTGGCAGGTAAACAAGAGCAGCGGTGAACACCTTGGACTGAAGGTGAGTAAACACAGTTTAATCATCATCAGTTTTCTGTCAGTTCACAGCAGGTGAGGGCTGTCATTACTGGCCGTGGATAAGGTGTTATGGTTTACGGTCTCAGATTAGGGGATCAGTTTTTAAAGGTCAGAGCTTATACCAATCAGAATCTTTTGGGGTTAGTCAGGAAAGTATTTCTATTCCTCAAAAACCTCCAACAGATCAAGTGTTTTCCACCAGGACTCGTGCAGGTTTTAAAGACTCACACCCAACGTGGAAAAAAAAAAAATCTTGTGGCTTAAAACTCAGAGGCCAAAATCAGCCAGATAAATATGTGTGACCTCCGTCTCAAACAGCACAGGAGCTGCTTAAAGGGAAATCTCATTCCCATGCCAGTGTAAAACCCCAGACGCTCATAAGGTCTCTATATTTGGAAGGATGACAGCAACGAATTAAAGAGGCAGGAATGAGTCAAAACATGTGACGTAAACGCTGTCAGTGTAATTAAGACCTGAGAGGCGTCTGACGTTTATTCTGTATTTTGCTGGATGACACAGAGTGATAGTCGCAGGTCCATCTTTTTCTATTTTTCCTTCGTTTTAAAGAAGCTATTTGTAGGTTTTGCTCTTTGCTACACAGCTAGAAGCAGCATTAACAGCTGTGCACTTACCAGTCTAGAAGAGACAGTGTGAGTATCAGCATCAAACTTCATTCTTTCATCGTCCTCAGCAGGGGACAGCAACACTAATATGATCAGCTCTCGTTTCTATCACTTCTTTCCTTCTACTAAAGCTCGCACACTAACCAGCTAGCCCCAGCTGAAGCTAAGTTAATGCTAACGTTAGCTATGTAGCAAAACACAAAACTTACAAAGTGTGCTGAATCTATTCCCCTTTAATTTGCCGTACCACAATTATATGGGTTTATAATAATAATAACATCACAACATGGAAATTTGTGTAGTTTAGTTTTCAAAAAAGTCACTTAATGAAGGTTTATAGAGGGAAAGAGAGAATCCTGTGTTTATCTTTAAAGGTTTAAAAGGCTGTATCACACTGCTGTCATCACTGTCCACGTGTCGGAGAGTGTGACGATACCTTGCTGATGTCCGGCTCGGACCTGCTGGAGCACATGGTCTGCAGCTCTCTGATCAAATCCGTCTCGTCGTCGGAGAAGACGGACAAAGCCACGGGCTCCCTGAAAACACACGGACCCGAGAAGATCAGACGTAGTGCCGTATTTCACCTTACATCACACTTTTAATGAATCCAGCTGCTTAACTTAACGTGCTCATCGTCATCATGAGTGCTGCTTGTGTGACTGAGTGACCGCTGCTACTAACAACACTGCGTTATAGTAATAATAAAAGGACAGAACACAAACCTCTGGACTTTGCCATTGGCGATGAAGCTGACATCAGCGTTGGACAGTGACCCTGCAATCACAAGAGCAAACGTAAAGGATCAGGATCACTCAAACCACAAAACCCTCTCTCCTGCTGAGATCTAACAGTGTGGGTTTTATTTGTAGAGTGTTTGAGATTCTTGTCTCCACCCGCAGGAAAGTGAATGTAATTCTGTCACACCATTGATTTTATGCATAAACAGTGACGTGACTTTTATACAGACAACGTCCCTGTTACTCAAGATAACCACAAACCTTTCTTTTTTTCTTTCTTTCAATCAGGGACTGTTTTCCATGGAAGGTAAAATCTGGTGTAAACTGTCCACGCTGATATCTGTGGATTATCCCGAGCGGTGATGTGAAGTGTAAGAGATTACATTACAGTTACAGATGCTGAAGTAAAGCGCCGTTACTTTGACATTTGGTGGTCGACTCGTTCTCCGTCTCACTGGGAGTTTGATGGAGGATTTAGTTTGGACTCTCTGGTCTGCAGAACTGCAGTGTCTTGTTTCCTGTTTCTACATGTTTTAAATACAAAATCTGATGTAACACTATTGCTGCTAAGTAATTAATAATGTTTCAGCCTGTTAAACAGCGTCACCTTGTGGACACTGACACAAACCATTTCTAGACCTCTGGACTTTCACTACGGGTGAACAAAGCCTGCTCCATTCAAAGGCAGCTGAAAGTTGCTCCGTTACTGATCTTGAAATATCACCAAGTGTCTCCTTTGCAGCAACAGGTTCGGAGTGATTTAAGGTCATCTGAAGGACGCCGCTCCGCTCCTCAGTGCTGGCAGAGCAGCCATCTTACCCTCTCTGAAGGAGCCGCCGCAGCTCCAGTTTAAGGCGGGGCTTCCCTTCTTCCGGGGGCTGGTGTTGGATCGTCTCAGCTTGCTGCCGTCCCGCCCCTTCCTGCCTCCCCCGCCGCCGTTTCCTTTATAGGAGCCGACGGCTGACAGAGGGAGGGTCCCGCCACGAAACTCCAGCAGGTACCTGTCAATTTCTGAGTGGGAAACAAACAAACACACACACATCAGTATCTTTTCTATCAAATCTGCCCCCTCCCCCTCCCCCTCCCCCACCCCCTCCTGTTGCTATGGTCACTCATTCCTGACTGTAACAGCAGCTGGTGAAACGCATGAATCGACTGCGACGCCCACACACCGTGTCGAGGCAGAGGGCATCCCAGGAGAACAGCCTTGTTGACCAGGATGCTGAGAGCTGCCTTCACCACAGCCTGCTGCCCGGCACTCAGCCCACAGTTGCTAGGAGACGGTCGCTGCGATGACGAGGAGGAGGAGGAAGAGGAGGTAGTGCTCGAGGAGGAACAGGAGGAGGAGGAGCGCTTGGCTGTTACCCGGGAAATGATGGCTTCTTCCACACGGGGGACGACCACGGCGTTCCAGAGCCGAGCGAGCCACCTGAACACACACACACACACACACACACACACACACACACACACACACACACACACACACCATCAGCCTTATTCTATGCTAACATGTAGTTTAATACATCATTAGCAGCAACACAAACACCCACACACCTGACGACTGCCTGCGCGTTGTTCGGCACCACAGGGCAAGACAGGAAGAGCTGCGGGCCCAGCAAAGCCTCATGGGTACCGAGGCGGGACAGACAGGCATTGAGCTGCTGCCAAACCTGGCTCACCCACAGCACCGAGCGCTCCACGACGCCATCAGGTGTCCACGCACCAGTCCCCATCTGGAGGAGACACGGGCGGAGGGAGGGAGGAAATATTTCACAACACTGAGATCAATTAAAACTCGTCAGCCTGACGACATAAAACCAAACAGCTCGTTAGGTATTCTGAGAGTTTCCCCTCTCGTTAATGTTAATGCTCCATTTCAAAGTTGCAATTACTTTCTATCTTTTTTTAATTCGTATTCTTTTCACAGAGACTGAAGAAAGGATGAACCCGGAGAAATAATATAAAATACATAACAGCTGTAACTTCTTCTTTCAGTCCTTAAAATAGATATAACATCTTCTACATCAAGACATTCACGGTTTGAAAACAACATGCACTAAAAAAATGATTCTCAACATCGTCTCTCTCATCGACGGCAGATAAAACGCCCGACTGACCTTATGTAGCAGCTTCCTGCGGAGGTGCCTTCCCAGCAGGCCGTGCAGCGGCTCCTGGTCCCAGCGAAGAGTCACCCAGCGGAAGTGCTGCTGGAGGCGGAGCTCGGATCCCTGGAGGCGGGGCTTCGACAACGTGGCAATCAGGAAACTGCCCTCGCAGAAATGGTGGGGACCTAAACGATGAATGAATAGTGAAATGATGATTAATCTTCTATTAGTCTGTTAGTCAACTATTTATCTGGTTCCATTAGATGAAACTCTTGTTCGCAGCATTGATCTCACACGTCTGTTGCAGAAGAACCGTCTGAGTCCGGTTCTTGTATATCTGTATATACAGCCTGAACATGACGGTACGGAGCCGTACATACAGCAAAAGGTTTCGGGCTGCAGTCTTACCGGTGTTCAGGACCAGCGGCGAAGCGGAGCCCCTGCTGTCCAGACTGTGGCAGAGGTCTCCCAGCAGGCCGGTCAGAGAGGAAGCCTTCTCCAGTCCCTCCAGGAGCACCACCACACAGCGGCCAGCGTGACCGGGTGGCACCCCGACCCCCAGACCCGCAGCCGGCACCAGGAAACCTGACACAGGTAGAGGAGCGGGACGACGGGAAGATTATTATTCAAACTTCTGGATTAAAACGACACAACAGAAACATCCCGCTGCTGTGTGTGTGTGTGTGTGTGTGTGTGTGTGTGTGTGTGTGTATTCTTACCACAGGTGATGAAAGTCTCCAGCAGCTGCTCTTTGGTGAGGCTTTCCTCCACCTCCACCCTCACCACGTCACAGCCGAGCCCCCCTGCCTCCTGCTTGGACTGAGAGATGGAGGAGGAGGAAGGGAGATGAGTGAAAAGACAGAGAGATAAGAAGGCAGCACGTTGTCATGGAAACAGAGGAAATCTACTACTACTACCGTGCGCTGAGAGAAATGGAGCAAGATGAGAGTTTGAATGAGCAGAAGGGCTTTTCCAGGCAGATTGCTGCTGGTAAAGACAGCAGAGCGTTTTCCTTTGCTTCTTGTACGGTTCTACACTCAGGTGTCACTTTATTAGGAACACCTAGCTTAAAACTAACGCAGTCTCATACAACAAATCCTCCTTCATGAAGGTTATAATGTATGAACAGGTGAATCATCACTTTAGCAGCACTGGTTTTAAATAGCTGAACCTGATAACCCGACAGTGTACACAGTATATACACTGGTATTATGATCCATCACACGTGTGTAAAAAGCAACAAGTAAAAAAGGATGATATCCTTGTAACGTCCTGTAGTGAAGCAGGACCGGAGCAGTGTCTTAGCTGCATGTTTCATCATGTTCCAGTGATATAATGGACTAATGTTTTTGCTATTTGCATGGAGTTTCTGTTTCCTTGCATCACACTGTGCAACAGCAGTAAATTGAACTTCTCTTTAAAGAGGGTCCAGGGGAGTTTTCCTTCCCAACTTTCTTCATCTCAGAAACCTCAGAGACGGAGAAAAAAAACCCACTTCACCTGATTGGATAAACGTAGCGCTCACTGGTCTGCTATTTTTGCCTTTGATTTCAAGTTTGGAAGCTCGCGGTGGATTTTCCTGGGAACACTTGATAAAAATATTTCCAAAAATCAGTTTCTAAATTCACTACATCGAGTGAGGAGAGAAAAAAGGCTCAATGCAACGTGGAGAAATATTCCTCTACTCGACTGAACCCAGCCGCAACTGGACATCAGTGTGACGTTGGACTGTAACGGCTCCACAACAACACAACTTTAAACCAATCAACTGTCAGCTATCGTAAGCAACCTGCGTCTCCCCCCCAAAATCAGCAGATCAGTGTTTGTACAGCGGTGAACTCACCTTGATGCAGCGAGCAACCAGGTTGGCAATGTACTCCTGACAGCTTCCCTCCAGCCCGTGAAAGATGAGGTTTCCATACTGTTCCACCTGGAGAGAGAGAGAGAGAGAGAGAGAGAGAGAGAGAGAGAGAGAGAGACACAGGTGGGTGAATAAATAAATCAACTGACATATGAGAGTGAGAATGATGAGAATAATGTGACAGCGAAAAGCTCCGCCTTCTTGTGAACTTCCTCAGTGTTTGACATCATCACAAACTTACTGCGCTCACCTTGACCTTTGACCTTTTCAGAACTGGGGTTACGCAGCACAGATGATGTACTGCTGTACTCTCTGGTCAAGAAGCATGATTTAAATACTTAAAAGAAATAAAGTATTATATGATGATTATATGAGACCGCTGCCGAGGCCAGTGTCAAACAACATACACCAAACTTCACTGAAGAAAATCTGCCCCAAAGCGTAATGGGTTCCTCCGCGGACCGTGACCTTCTCCTCTGACGAGTTTGATGCTGATCGGTTCGGTACTTTTTAATAAATAGACACGAGTGAAAACATAATCTCCTTGGCGGAGGTAACGAGCGGTATTATGTAAGAAGAAATTAGCCCTTAATTGGCAATACTAAATAGTATCTTTAACAGGTTAGCTAACGCACGTGATAACACAGTCCTAACCCGCAATGATTAGTTAATTAATTGATTAGTTGTTCTGTAGAAATTGGCACTGATGCTACAAAGTTATTGGTCACAGCTTCACAAACACAAATTGTTGCTGACTTTATTTCCTGCTTTTGGTTTTTGGATCAGACTAATCCGTTTTTTAAAGACTACTTTGTCGCAGCTCCATTAACTTGTGAAGTATATTTAGTGACATCTCAATAGATTAAATGGAAAATATTAAATGGATATTAAATATTAACTGGATTCATTAATAAAACAACAGCTGCAGCACAAACTTCCTGCCACAGCAGCAGTCTTCAGCTGTGAAACACATTTCACCGTCAGACACAATCTTTCTGTCAACAACGTGAATCCGTCCTGAAAAGTGGGATTTGAGACGTTTACAGTTTCAGCCCTGAGATCCCTCAGCGTCTCAGTGTGTGGTGTTATTGATATAACTTTTTATCTACGTGTGTCATCGTGTTTACTCTTTTAAAAACACACATTTGTGGTTGTTTTCCTTCAGCTTTTCTTCTCATTTCTCCACCTGACACATCCAGCAGGTGGCGGTGTAGCTGCTAGAGAGTAGTGAGCGCTCTAATCCTCTCTCTCTCTCTCTCTCTCGTTTCCTTTCATCTGTCTATCACCTCATCGCTCTCTCTCCTCCTCTCTCTTCTTTGCTGCAGTCTTCTGGTTTCCTCCCTGTTTTTCAACGTCTTACTCATCTAATCCTTCAATCCCTCGCAGTCCTTTGTGTTTGTGTGTGTGTGTGTGTGTGTGTGTGTGTGTGTGTGTGATCGTACCAGGCGGACGTAGTTGTGCAGCAGCGGCAGGGGGAAGAGAGACTCCAGAGCCAATTCATCGAGACACGCCTCAGACAGACCTGTCAAAAGACACACAGAAATAAATCCTCTGCTTTACATGCTCGGTGTCAGCAGCCGCCAGACGCTTCGACACCCACAGTCGCATCAGAAAGACGAACCTCAAGGTGCCCTCGTGGTGCGACCGTCCAGAAACACCACACCTCCACACCAGAGGGTCAGAGCGCGCGGCACTCAACAGCTGCACGTCCTCGGACGCTTCTCAAAACAGCTCACAATATAGGAGATGTAAGCAGTGACTTAATATCGTACAATTAATTCCAACAGAGCGATCGGTGTCATTGAGCAGCTGATGCTTTCTATCAGTGAGCAGGATGAATTACAGCTGTGACAAGGTTTTAATCTGATCACTTATACATTAAAGTAAACTACATTTTCCAACATCTTGAAATGTAAATAACGTTTAATCTTATTGTCCAGACACTGGGAACAGTTTCCCGCTGATTCCTGAAAACACGTCAAACTCCCAGAGTTCTGCTTGTTTTTGAGACAAGTATAAAGTATAAAGGGAAACACAGCAGCGGTGTCTCATGTGCGTCGGAACGTCCATTGTTTTCTATGCGAGACCACACGCCTACGACAGTGTTGACAGCCGCCGCCGCCGCCATCATCATCATGAGCTGAAGCACGTCAACCTGTCACTCAGAATACTCCACCGTTTTATTTCCCAGTCAACTCTCCAGATTTTACCACATTCTGGCAACTGTAACTAAGCATTTTATTTTACACGTCATTTTTTAATCAAACAGTTAAAGATGAATCTGACTGAAAGCATTATTATTATTATTATTACTACTACTATTATTATTATTATTATTATCATCATCAAATTTTCTAAAGACATCACAATAATATCGTTATCCTGAATTCTTTTGGCCACAACAATCGTGTAGTGGAAATGTGATACCATGACAGTCCTGGTTGAGTTTATAAGCAGTTATTGATTTTCATTTTAACTGGAGTAGATAGATATTGATTTTTTTTATGTCCACCTGATTTCCACTTTGATATCCATAAGATACATTTGTGGTTTTAAGAACCAAAAACCATCTCAGTGTAGTTTTACATCTCCTTTCAGATTTCAGGTAAAAACACTCAGAGAATTTAAATCCTGCAAGGGTTGGATGGTGGGTCCAGGTGGGCGGGGCTTGGTGACTGCTTTGTTGTGACATCACAAAGTTCCAGAAGTCCTGACGGCTGGTTTTAAGGCTCAGTTTCTGAATACAGGCTGTGTGCATTTCTCTGTGGACTGAGGCTTTGATACTTTCACAGTATTAATATAGAAGTTAGACCTGATCTATAATCACACTACACATGGACAGAAACCTTTATATGATACGGGACCTTTAATCATTTTTCCATGTTCAGCTGACCTGCTGTGCACTAACTATGAACACTGTCCCCATCTTTCCGATTGTTAGTATTGAATTACTTGAATATTTACAGGTGTCTTCTTGTGAAAGTCGAGGTTACTTTAGACAGCTGAACAAGCCAAGGGTGAAAACCGAAGCACTGGATGTTTCCTGGCTCGACGCCAACGACAGTGACGTCAGGGAGGATAGACAGGAGGGTCGATATGGACCTTTGAGTCAGGACTTCACACACACACACATACACAAACACACACAGGCTGCATAGAGATGCACCTTCGATCACTTTATGAGACGTCTTCTGAGGGAAAACAAGCTGAGACGCAGAGAAAATGAGTAAGAACGAGTCGGAGGCAGAGGCAGGAGGAGAGAAAACTGATTGATGATGGAGTAAAGGGAGGAGGTGGAGAGAGACGGAGAGCTTGGCTGCTGCTCACCCTCATTTTCATGCTGCCAGACTATTGTTCAGTCTTGTTTTTCTTTCCACCTCACTCACTGAGACGAGAAATACAGTAGATAAAGCAATTGAAGGAACGGAGGCAGCAACACAGACGCAGCCGCCGACAGTAAGAAAGATTATTCCAATATCTGTAGACCGAGACTGTCTGCTGCTCAGGGCTGCGGCTGTGACTCATCCATAATCATTTACACTGTTATGTGAGAAAATGCTCTGGCGCTGTGTCGTCTTCTGGCCCCGGTTAAGAAAAATGACTCTCATTTAGACACAGTTTGGATATTTCATCATTTAAAAAAAAAACACACCTACTCAACATTCCTGTGCCAGTATTACTCAAACCCATCATATCATATAACAGATCATTCTTACAGTGTATTATAGCAGTCGGTGGCTGCAATGATTTGATTTGATGTGCTAATGGTTTTAATGTTTCCCCCTGGTTGGAGACACTGTTGTCCCATCAGAGCTGTCCACACCGGATTAGGAACGGAAACATCCTCTTTATTCGTGGGTAGCAAAATCTACGGCCATGATGCGTATCAGCTGTGCAGGTTGTCAACTTACAGAACTCCTACATTACAATCTCCTGTATTCATGTTTTGAAGATGTTTTTCCCATCAGGATTCATTTTTTACCAATAATGTTATTATTCTGTTATTACACGATCATTATTTTGCTCTTCCACATTAATGTTGGTTTGGCAGTCACAGGTCGACCTGGTCTCCTGCCATATGCAATATTTTTCATAATATATTTTCATATTATATAATTTTTTTTGCAATTTTGCACAGTTAATACAATAATATAATTATGCATTATTTAAAAATAAAGTAAAATACAACAATAAACTGATATATTTGGCCCCGACAGTATCTAGAAATTGGAGAGAAGAAGGTGACTGCAACAGCTGGACTAGCTAACTAGGCTATTTTACAGCAGCCTGGTGCTGACTGTACAAAACTAAATCAGAATAACCACAGGGAATCTGGCCCCAACTCAGAACGGAGCAACGTCAGTCTGATTTTACGTGTCAGTCAGTTGTGACAGTCGAATCCTCCACAGCCATTAAATCATGTGGAGAAAAAAAATAAAATATATATATATATATTTTGAAGTTCATAAATTTTTTGGTGCAGCACTTTATTTTTGAGACACTGTTTTTGTTGCAGCACATGTTTTAAGCCTCAACTGCATTTCACTTATTTATTTATTATACCATAATATAATAAATGTTGACCCTGAGGACAGACCTGCTCTATATCACAAGAGTGGTATAGCTGTTGTAATATGATCAATAACAATTATGTATTGATTCAGATGTAGAACATTATTAAGTCAAAATACTTCTTCTGTAGAGATGCCCTGGCCTGAATTTCCCGTCATGCCGCGAGGCTCAGTAGGCAGAGGCTGGTACTCGACTGCCCACGCTACAAATGCATCCAAACTGATTTGTTAAGGCCCTTTCATCCACCAAATGGCATTTTCCATCAGTGATGGTAGCTCTGATTCTGGGTTTGGCTCAGTGCTGTAAAATGAACACACACACACACACACGGGTTGCCAATTTTGTACCTTTGAGGCGGATGGTGATGCACTGGCTGATGGGCTTTCTGACCAGGTCCCAGGGGGATAAAGGGAGCTCCTGACCTGGCAACCACTCAGTATCTCCTGGAGGAGCAAAGAAGGAGAAAGGGACACGTTAGGACAGAGAGACTGGGTCACACACACTTGTTGTACAAAGTGTAATTTAGTTCAAAGGTCACATACACACACACACACACACACACAGACACACACACACACACGCACACTCACACACTCACACAAACACAAAAAAACCATAACAAGTACTATGAAATATCAAAGGATGCTGTTATAGTTTATATAAAATAGTATACTGTCTATGCATTGAGTGATTTTGGTCATATCAATGTCCACATGCTGTCAGAACTACACCTGAAATGGTCATAGTATAGCAAGGCATATAAATGTCAAAAAAAGTCATAGTATAGTAAGGCATAAAAACGTCATAGTATAGTACGGCATAAAAATGTCAAAAAAAGTCATAGTATAGCAAGGCATAAAAATGTCAAAAAACGTCATGGCATAGTAAGGCATAAAAACGTCATAGTATAGGAAGGCATAAAAAGTCATAGTATAGTAAGGCATAAAAATGTCAAAAAAAGTCATAGTATAGTAAGGTATAAAAACGTCATAGTATAGTACGGCATAAAAATGTCAAAAAACGTCATGGCATAGCAAGGCATAAAAATGTCAAAAAACGTCATGGCATAGTAAGGTATAAAAATGTCATAGTATAGTACGGCATAAAAATGTCAAAAAAAGTCATAGTATAGCAAGGCATAAAAATGTCAAAAAACGTCATGGCATAATAAGGCATAAAAACGTCATAGTATAGTAAGGCATAAAAAGTCATAGTATAGTAAGGCATAAAAATGTCAAAAGAAAGTCATAGTATAGTAAGGCATAAAAACGTCATAGTATAGTAGGGCCTAAAAATGTCATAGTATAGTAAGGCATAAAAACGTCATAGTATAGTAAGGCATAAAAAGTAATAGTATAGTAAGGCATAAAAATGTCAAAAAACGTCATAGTATAGTAAGGCATAAAAAGTCATAGTATAGTAAGGCATAAAAATGTCAAAAAAGGTCATAGTATAGTAAGGCATAAAAAGTCATAGTATAGTAAGGCATAAAAACGTCATAGTATAGTAAGGCATAAAAAGTCATAGTATAATAAGGCATAAAAACGTCATAGTATAGTAAGGCATAAAAATGTCATAGTATAGTAAGGCATAAAAACGTCATAGTATAGTAAGGCATAAAAACATCATAGTATAGTAAGGCATAAAAATGTGAAAAAAAGTCATAGTATAGTAAGGCATAAAAAGTCATAGTATAGTAAGGCATAAAAATGTGAAAAAACGTCATAATATAGTAAGGCATAAAAATGTGAAAAAAAAGTCATAGTATAGTAAGGCATAAAAATGTCAAAAAAAGTCATAGTATAGTAAGGCATAAAAATGTGAAAAAACATCATAGTATAGTAAGGCATAGTAAGGCATAAAAATGTCATAGTATAGTAAGGCATAAAAATGTCAAAAAAAGTCATAGTATAGTAAGGCATAAAAAGTCATAGTATAGTAAGGCATAAAAATGTCAAAAAAAATCATAGTATAGTAAGGCATAAAAAGTCATAGTATAGTAAGGCATAAAAATGTCAAAAAACGTCATCGTATAGTAAGGCATAATAACATCATAATATAGTAAGGCATAAAAACGTCATTTTATAGTAAGGCACAAAAATGTCCAAAAAAGTCATAGTATAGTAAGGCATAAAAACGTCATAGTATAGTAAGGCATAAAAATGTCAAAAAAAGTCATAGTATAGTAAGGCATAAAAATGTCAAAAAAAGTCATAGTATAGTAAGGCATAAAAACGTCATAGCATAGTAAGGCATAGTAAGGCATAAAAATGTCAAAAAAAGTCATAGTATAGTAGGCATAAAAAGTCATAATATAGTAAGGCATAAAAATGTCATAAAAAAGTCATAGTATAGTAGGCATAAAAAGTCATAGTATAGTAAGGCATAAAAACGTCATAGTATAGTCAGGCATAAAAATGTCAAAAAACGTCATAGTATAGTAAGGCATAAAAATGTCAAAAAAAGTCATAGTATAGTATAGTAAGGCATTAAAAACGTCATAGTATAGTCAGGCATAAAAATGTCAAAAAACGTCATAGTATAGTAAGGCATAAAAATGTCAAAAAAAGTCATAGTATAGTAAGGCATAAAAAGTCATAGTATAGTAAGGCATAAAAACGTAATAGTATAGTAAGGCATAATAATGTCAAAAAAAGTCATAGTATAGTAAGGCATAAAAACGTCATAGTATAGTAAGGCATAAAAATGTCAAAAAAAGTCATAGTATAGTAAGGCATAAAAAGTCATAGTATAGTAAGGCATAAAAACGTCATAGTATAGTCAGGCATAAAAATGTCAAAAAAAGTCATAGTATAGTAAGGCATAAAAATGTCAAAAAAAGTCATAGTATAGTAAGGCATAAAAACTCATAGTATAGTAAGGCATAAAAATGTCAAAAAACGTCATAGTATAGTAAGGCATAAAAACTCATAGTATAGTAAGGCATAAAAATGTCAAAAAACGTCATAGCATAGTAAGGCATAAAAAGTCATAGTATAGTAAGGCATAAAAACGTCATAGTATAGTAAGACATAAAAATTTTTAAAAAAGTCATAGCATAGTAAGGCATAAAAATTTCAAAAAAAGTCATAGTATAGTAAGGCATAAAAACGTCATAGTATAGTAAGGCATAGTAAGGCATAAAAATGTCCCAAAAAGTCATAGTATAGTAAGGCATAAAAACGTCATAGTATAGTAAGGCATAAAAATGTCAAAAAAAGTCATAGTATAGTAAGGCATAAAAACGTCAGTATACAACAAGTGAAATTGAAAAAGTTGAACAGTAGAGATTAAAACTTTGTCATCTTTGTTCTGGAGATGGTAACATTGGGGAAACTGCAATTTGGTAGTTCAACTGAGAGGCTGATAGTCCAGCGGCAGGCTCAAAGACAGATGACTTAAAGTCACAGTATAGTAAGACATAAAAATGTTAATATCCGTCATAGTATAGTAAGGCATAAAAATGTCACAGTATAGTAAGGCATAAAAATGTCACAGTATAGTAAGGCATAAAAAGTCATAGTATAGTAAGGCATAAAAAAGTTAAAAAAAAGTCATAGTATAGTAAGGCATAAAAAGTCATAATATAGTAAGACATAAACATTTTCAAAAAAAATTCATAGTATAGTAAGGCATAAAAACGTCATAGTATAGTAAGGCATAAAAACGTCATAGTATAGTAAGGCATAAAAATGTCAAAAAAAGTCCTAGTATAGTAAGGCATTAAAAGTCCTAGTATAGTAAGGCATAAAAACGTCATAGTATAGTAAGGCATAAAAATGTCCCAAAAAGTCATAGTATAGTAAGACATAAAAACGTCATAGTATAGTAAGGCATAAAAATGTGAAAAAACGTCATAGTATAGTAGGGCATAAAAATATCATAGTATAGTAAGGCATAAAAACGTCATAGTATAATAGTAAGCCATAAAAATGTCAAAAAATGTCATATTATAGTAAGGCATAAAAACGTCATAGTATAGTAAGGTATAAAAATGGTTTTAAAATCAATACAACATTCACATCCTTCTATCTTGGATATATTCCCGATCGGGGTAAGTAAAGATGATACTTATCTCCTAAAGACTATGTTTGCAGAAAGTAAAACTGTCCTACTGCTGGCCTCTTTATTAATAGTGTGAAACACATACATCTTCTAAACAGATATCTTACTCTATCAAGAACTGGGAGAAAAACAATGGGAAAATGGTGCGTTTGTTGACACAATGACACAGATCTTTCATAATTATTGCATGTAATGTAAAATATTTTGTTTCAAATTAGGCAAATTTGCCTTGACTTGATGATCATCCCATGACCTGTCTGTTCATTTTGTTGTCTTTTTGTTAATTGTTTGTTTCTTGCCTGTTTTTCTCATGTTATGAAAAATGTAAATAAATTAAAAGTTTTAAAAAACTGTTTGTTTCATTTATTTTCATTAAAATCTAGAACACTTGTTGCACCACACTACAGGCCTCAGATCAGATCGGGTTATTCAAACGATTTTATGTTAATCTGACTGTTTGAAGAATGTTACAACTACAACAAGTGAACTTGAAAAAGTTGAACAGTAGAGATTAAAACTTTGTCATCTTTGTTCTGGAGATGGTAACATTGGGGAAACTGCAATTTGGTAGTTCAACTGAGGGGCTGACAGTCCAGCGGCAGGCTCAAAGACAGATGACTTAAAGTCACAGTATAGTAAGACATAAAAATGTTAAAATCCGCCATAGTATAGTAAGGCATAAAAATGTCATAGTATAGTTGGGCTTAAAAATGTCAAAAAAAAAAGTCATAGTATAGTAAGGTATAAAAACGTCATAGTATAGTAAGGCATAAAAATGTGAAAAAACGTCATAGTATAGTAAGGCATAGAAAAGTCAAAAAAAGTCATAGTATAGTAAGGCATAAAAATGTCATAGTATAATAAGGCATAAAAATGTCAAAAAAAGTCATAGTATAGTAAGGCATAAAAACGTCATAGTATAGTAAGGCATAAAAATGTCATAGTATAGTAAGGCATAAAAATGTCAAAAAATGTCATAGTATAGTAAGGCATAAAAATGTCATAGTATAGTAAGGCATAAAAATGTCAAAAAAAGTCATAGTATAGTAAGGCATAAAAACGTCATGGTATAGTAAGGCATAAAAATGTCAAAAAAAGTCATAGTATAGTAAGGCATAAAAACGTCATAGTATAGTAAGGCATAAAAATGTCAAAAAAAGTCATAGTATAGTAAGGCATAAAAACGTCATAGTATAGTAAGGCATAAAAACGTCATAGTATAGTAAGGCATAAAAACGTCAAAAAAAAAGTCATAGTATAGTAAGGCATAAAAACGTCATAGTATAGTAAGGCATAAAAATGTGAAAAAACGTCATAGTATAGTAAGGCATAGAAAAGTCAAAAAAAGTCATAGTATAGTAAGGCATAAAAAGTCATAGTATAGTAAGGCATAAAAACGTCATATTATAGTAAGGCATAAAAATGTCAAAAAAAGTCATAGTATAGTAAGGCATAAAAACGTCATATTATAGTAAGGCATAAAAATGTCAAAAAACGTCATAGTATAGTAAGGCATAAAAACGTCATAGTATAGTAAGGCATAAAAACGTCATAGTATAGTAAGGCATAAAAATGTCAAAAAAAGTCATAGTATAGTAAGGCATAAAAAGTCATAGTATAGTAAGGCATAAAAACGTCATAGTATAGTAAGGCATAAAAACGTCAAAAAAAAAGTCATAGTATAGTAAGGCATAAAAACGTCATAGTATAGTAAGGCATAAAAATGTCAAAAAAACTCTTAGTATAGTAAGGCTTGAAAACGTCATAGTATAGTAAGGCATAAAAATGTCAAAAAAAGTCATAGTATAGTAAGGCATAAAAATGTCAAAAAAAAGTCATAGTATAGTAAGGCATAAAAAGTCATAGTATAGTAAGGCATAAAAACGTCATAGTATAGTAAGGCATAAAAATGTCAAAAAAAGGCATAGTATAGTAAGGCATAAAAGTGTCAAAAAAAGTCAAAATATAATAAGGCATAAAAACGTCATATTAAAGTAAGGCATAAAAATGTAATTGTATAGTAAGGCATAAAAACGTCATAGTATAGTAAGGCATAAAAATGTCAAAAAAAGGCATAGTATAGTAAGGCATAAAAACGTCACAGTATAGTAAGGCATAAATAAGTCATAGTATAGTAAGGCATAAAAATGTCAAAAAAAGTCAAAATATAATAAGGCATAAAAACGTCATATTAAAGTAAGGCATAAAAACGTCATAGTATAGTAAGGCATAAAAATTTCATAGTATAGTAAGACATAAAAACGTCATGGTATAGTAGGGCATAAAAATGTCAAAAAACGTCACAGTATAGTAAGGCATAAAAACGTCATAGTATAGTAAGGCATAAAAACGTCACAATATAGTAAGACATAAAAATGTCAAAAAAAGTCATAGTATAGTAAGGCATAAAAACGTCATAGTATAGTAAGGCATAAAAATGTCAAAAAAAGTCATAGTATAGTAAGGCATAAAAACGTCATGGTATAGTAAGGCATAAAAATGTCATGGTATAGTAAGGCATAAAAATGTCAAAAAAAGTCATAGTATAGTAAGGCATAAAAAGTCATATTATAGTAAGGCATAAAAACATCATAGTATAATAAGGCATAAAAAAGTCATAGTATAGTAAGGCATAAAAATGTCAAAAAACGTCATAACATAGTAAGGCATAAAAACGTCATAGTATAGTAAGGAATAAAAATGTCAAAAAAAGTCATAGTATAGTAAGGCATAAAAAGTCATAGTATAGTAAGGCATAAAAATGTCAAAAAAAGTCATAGTATAGTAAGGCATAAAAACGTCATAGTATAGTAAGGCATAAAAACGTCATAGTACAGTAAGGCATAAAAATGTGAAAAAACGTCACAGTATAGTAAGGCATAAAAACGTCATAGTATAGTAAGGCATAAAAACGTCACAATATAGTAAGACATAAAAATGTCAAAAAAAGTCATAGTATAGTAAGGCATAAAAACGTCATAGTATAGTAAGGCATAAAAATGTCAAAAAAAAGTCATAGTATAGTAAGGCATAAAAACGTCATGGTATAGTAAGGCATAAAAATGTCATAGTATAATAAGGCATAAAAATGTCAAAAAAAGTCATAGTATAGTAAGGCATATAAACGTCATAGTATAGTAAGGCATAAAAATGTGAAAAAACATCATAGTATAGTAAGGCATAAAAAGTCATAGTATAGTAAGGCATAAAAACGTCATAGTATAGTAAGGCATAAAAATGTCAAAAAAAGTCATAGTATAGTAAGGCATAAAAATGTGAAAAAAAGTCATAATATAGTAAGGCATAGAATTGTCAAAAAACGTCATAGTATAGTAGGGCATAAAAATATCATAGTATAGTAAGGCATAAAAACGTCATAGTATAATAGTAAGACATAAAAATGTAAAAAAACGTCATAGTATAGTAAGGCATAAAAACGTCATTTCATAGTAAGGCATAAAAATGTCAAAAACAGTCATAGGATAGTAAGGCATAAAAAGTCATAATATAGTAAAGCATAAAAACGTCATAGTATAGTAAGGCATAAAAATGTCAAAAAACGTCATAGTATAGTAAGGCATAAAAACGTCATGGTATAGTAAGGCATAAAAATGTCATAGTATAGTAAGGCATAAAAATGTCAAAAAAGTCATAGTATAGTAAGGCATAAAAAGTCATAGTATAGTAAGGCATAAAAAGTCAAAAAAAGTCATAGTATAGTAAGGCATAAAAATGTAAAAAAACGTCATAATATAGTAAGGCATAAAAACGTCATAGTATAGTAAGGCATAAAAAGTAATAGTATAGTAAGGCATAAAAAGTCATATTATAGTAAGGCATAAAAACATCATAGTATAATAAGGCATAAAAAAGTCATAGTATAGTAAGGCATAAAAATGTCAAAAAACGTCATAACATAGTAAGGCATAAAAACGTCATAGTATTGTAAGGCATAAAAATGTCAAAAAAAGTCATAGTATAGTAAGGCATAAAAAGTCATAGTATAGTAAGGCATAAAAATGTGAAAAAACGTCATAGTATAGTAAGGCATAAAAATGTCAAAAAACGTCATAGTATAGTAGGGCATAAAAATATCATAGTATAGTAAGGCATAAAACCGTCATAGTATAATAGTAAGCCATAAAAATGTCAAAAAATGTCATATTATAGTAAGGCATAAAAACGTCATAGTATAGTAAGGTATAAAAATGGTTTTAAAATCAATACAACATTCACATCCTTCTATCTTGGATATATTCCCGATCGGGGTAAGTAAAGATGATACTTATCTCCTAAAGACTATGTTTGCAGAAAGTAAAACTGTCTTACTGCTGGCCTCTTTATTAATAGTGTGAAACACATACATCTTCTAAACAGATATCTTACTCTATCAAGAACTGGGAGAAAAACAATGGGAAAATGGTGCGTTTGTTGACACAATGACACAGATCTTTCATAATTATTGCATGTAATGTAAAATATTTTGTTTCAAATTAGGCAAATTTGCCTTGACTTGATGATCATCCCATGACCTGTCTGTTCATTTTGTTGTCTTTTTGTTAATTGTTTGTTTCTTGCCTGTTTTTCTCATGTTATGAAAAATGTAAATAAATTAAAAGTTTTAAAAAACTGTTTGTTTCATTTATTTTCATTAAAATCTAGAACACTTGTTGCACCACACTACAGGCCTCAGATCAGATCGGGTTATTCAAACGATTTTATGTTAATCTGACTGTTTGAAGAATGTTACAACTACAACAAGTGAACTTGAAAAAGTTGAACAGTAGAGATTAAAACTTTGTCATCTTTGTTCTGGAGATGGTAACATTGGGGAAACTGCAATTTGGTAGTTCAACTGAGGGGCTGACAGTCCAGCGGCAGGCTCAAAGACAGATGACTTAAAGTCACAGTATAGTAAGACATAAAAATGTTAAAATCCGCCATAGTATAGTAAGGCATAAAAATGTCATAGTATAGTTGGGCTTAAAAATGTCAAAAAAAAAAAGTCATAGTATAGTAAGGTATAAAAACGTCATAGTATAGTAAGGCATAAAAATGTGAAAAAACGTCATAGTATAGTAAGGCATAAAAACGTCACAGTATAGTAAGGCATAAATAAGTCATAGTATAGTAAGGCATAAAAATGTCAAAAAAAGTCAAAATATAATAAGGCATAAAAACGTCATATTAAAGTAAGGCATAAAAATGTAATTGTATAGTAAGGCATAAAAAGTCATAGTATGGTAAGGCATAAAAACGACATAGTATAGTAAGGCATAAAAAAGTCATAGTATAGTAAGGCATAAAAACGTCATAGTATAGTAAGGCATAAAAATGTCAAAAAAAGTCATAGCATAATAAGGCATAAAAACGTCATAGTATAGTAAGGCATAAAAAAGTCATAGTATAATAAGGCATAAAAACGTCATAGTATAGTAAGGCATAAAAAAGTCATAGTATAGTAAGGCATAAAAATGTCAAAAAAAGTCATAGTATAGTAAGGCATAAAAACATCATAGTATAGTAAGGCATAAAAATGTCAAAAAAAGTCATAGTATAGTAAGGCATAAAAAGTCATAGTATAGTAAGGCATAAAAATGTCAAAAAAAGTCATAGTATAGTAAGGCATAAAAAGTCATAGTATAGTAAGGCATAAAAATGTCAAAAAACGTCATCGTATAGTAAGGCATAATAACATCATAATATAGTAAGGCATAAAAACGTCAAAAAACGTCATAGTATAGTAAGGCATAAAAATGTCAAAAAACGTCATAGCATAGTAAGGCATAAAAAGTCATAGTATAGTAAGGCATAAAAATGTCAAAAACAAGTCATAGTATAGTAAGGCATAAAAATGTCAAAAAAAGTCATAGCATAGTAAGGCATAAAAAGTCATAGTATAGTAAGGCATAAAAACGTCATAGTATAGTAAGACATAAAAATGTAAAAAAACGTCATAGTATAGTAGGGCATAAAAATGTCAGAAAAAGTCATAGTATAGTAAGATATAAAAACGTCATAGTATAGTAAGGCATAAAAACGTCATAGTATAGTAAGGCATAAAAATTTCATAATATAGTAAGACATAAAAACGTCATGGTATAGTAAGGCATAAAAATGTAAAAAAAAAAGTCATAGTATAGTAAGGCATGAAAACGTCATGGTATAGTAAGGCATAAAAATGTCCCAAAAAGTCATAGTATAGTAAGGCATAAAAAGTCATAGTATAGTCAGGCATAAAAATGTCAAAAAACGTCATAGTATAGTAAGGCATAAAAACGTCAAAAAAAGTCATAGTATAGTAAGGCATAAAAACGTCATAGTATAGTAAGACATAAAAATGTCAAAAAAAGTCATATTATAGTAAGGCATAAAAACGTCATAGTATAGTAAGGCATAAAAATGTCAAAAAAACTCATAGTATAGTAAGGCATAAAAACGTCACAAAACGTCATAGTATAGTAAGGCATAAAAATGTCAAAAAACGTCATAGCATAGTAAGGCATAAAAACGTCATAGTATAGTAAGACATAAAAATGTAAAAAAACGTCATAGTATAGTAAGGCATAAAAATGTCATAGTATAGTAAGGCATAAAAATTTCATAGTATAGTAAGACATAAAAACGTCATGGTATAGTAAGGCATGAAAACGTCATAGTATAGTAAGGCATAAAAATGTAAAAAAAAAAGTCATAGTATAGTAAGGCATAGAAAGTCATAGTATAGTAAGGCATAAAAATGTCAAAAAAAGTCATAGTATAGTAAGGCATAAAAATGTCAAAAAACATCATAGTATAGTAAGGCATAAAAATGTCAAAAAAAGTCATAGTATAGTAAGGCATAAAAATGTCAAAAAACGTCATAGTATAGTAAGGCATAAAAAGTCATAGTATAGTAAGGCATAAAAACGTCATAGTATAGTAAGGCATAAAAAGTCATAGTATGGTAAGGCATAAAAACGTCATAGTATAGTAAGGCATAAAAAAGTCATAGTATAGTAAGGCATAAAAACGTCATAGTATAGTAAGGCATAAAAATGTCAAAAAAAGTCATAGCATAATAAGGCATAATAACGTCATAGTATAGTAAGGCATAAAAAAGTCATAGTATAGTAAGGCATAAAAACGTCATAGTATAGTAAGGCATAAAAATGTCAAAAAAATCATAGTATAGTAAGGCATAAAAATGTCAAAAAACGTCATAGCATAGTAAGGCATAAAAAGTCATAGTATAGTAAGGCATAAAAACGTCATAGTATAGTAAGACATAAAAATGTAAAAAAACGTCATAGTATATTAAGACATAAAAATGTAAAAAAACGTCATAGTATAGTAAGGCATAAAAATGTCAGAAAAAGTCATAGTATAGTAAGGCATAAAAACGTCATAGTATAGTAAGGCATAAAAACGTCATAGTATAGTAAGGCATAAAAATTTCATAGTATAGTAAGACATAAAAACGTCATGGTATAGTAAGGCATAAAAATGTCAAAAAAAAAGTCATAGTATAGTAAGGCATGAAAACGTCATGGTATAGTAAGGCATAAAAATGTCCCAAAAAGTCATAGTATAGTAAGGCATAAAAAGTCATACTATAGTAAGGCATAAAAATGTCAAAAAACATCATAGTATAGTAAGGCATAAAAATGTCAAAAAAAGTCATAGTATAGTAAGGCATAAAAACGTCATAGTATAGTAAGGCATAAAAACGTCATAGTATAGTAAGGCATAAAAATTTCATAGTATAGTAAGACATAAAAACGTCATGGTATAGTAAGGCATAAAAATGTAAAAAAAAAAGTCATAGTATAGTAAGGCATGAAAACGTCATGGTATAGTAAGGCATAAAAATGTCCCAAAAAGTCATAGTATAGTAAGGCATAAAAAGTCATAGTATAGTCAGGCATAAAAATGTCAAAAAACATCATAGTATAGTAAGGCATAAAAATGTCAAAAAAAGTCATAGTATAGTAAGGCATAAAAATGTCAAAAAACGTCATAGTATAGTAAGGCATAAAAAGTCATAGTATAGTAAGGCATAAAAACGTCATAGTATAGTAAGGCATAAAAATGTCAAAAAAAGTCATAGTATAGTAAGGCATAAAAAGTCATAGTATAGTAAGGCATAAAAACGTCATAGTATAGTAAGGCATAAAAATGTCAAAAAAAGTCATAGTATAGTAAGGCATAAAAACGTCATAGTATAGTAAGGCATAAAAACGTCATAGTATAGTAAGACATAAAAATGTAAAAAAAACGTCATAGTATAGTAAGGCATAAAAACGTCATAGTATAGTAAGGCATAAAAACGTCATAGTATAGTAAGGCATAAAAATGTCAAAAAAAGTCATAGTATAGTAAGGCATAAAAACGTCATGGTATAGTAAGGCATAAAAACGTCATAGTATAGTAAGGCATAAAAATGTCAAAAACAAGTCATAGTATAGTAAGGCATAAAAATGTCAAAAAAAGTCATAGTATAGTAAGGCATAAAAAGTTATAGTATAGTAAGGCATAAAAATGTCAAAAAAAGTCATAGTATAGTAAGGCATAAAAAGTCATAGTATAGTAAGGCATAAAAACATCATAGTATAGTAAGGCATAAAAATGTCAAAAAAAGTCATAATATAACAAGGCATAAAAACGTCATAGTATAGTAAGGCATAAACATGTCAAAAAAAGTCATAGTATAGTAAGGCATAAAAACGTCATAGTATAGTAAGGCATAAAAATGTAAAAAAAAGTCATAATATAGTAAGGCATAAAAACGTCAAAAAACGTCATAGTATAGTAAGGCATAAAAATGTCAAAAAACGTCATAGCATAGTAAGGCATAAAAAGTCATAGTATAGTAAGGCATAAAAACGTCAGAGTATAGTAAGGCATAAAAATGTCATAGTATAGTAAGGCATAAAAAGTCATAGTATAGTAAGGCATAAAAACGTCATAGTATAGTAAGGCATAAAAATGTAAAAAAAAGTCATAATATAGTAAGGCATAAAAACGTCAAAAAACGTCATAGTATAGTAAGGCATAAAAATGTCAAAAAACGTCATAGCATAGTAAGGCATAAAAAGTCATAGTATAGTAAGGCATAAAAACGTCAGAGTATAGTAAGGCATAAAAATGTCATAGTATAGTAAGGCATAAAAAGTTATAGTATAGTAAGGCATAAAAACGTCATAGTATAGTAAGGCATAAAAATGTAAAAAAAAGTCATAATATAGTAAGGCATAAAAACGTCAAAAAACGTCATAGTATAGTAAGGCATAAAAACGTCAAAAAACGTCATAGTATAGTAAGGCATAAAAAGTCATAGTATAGTAAGGCATAAAAACGTCATAGTATAGTAAGGCATAAAAATGTCAAAAAACGTCATAGCATAGTAAGGCATAAAAAGTCATAGTATAGTAAGGCATAAAAACGTCATAGTATAGTAAGGCATAAACATGTCATCGTATAGTAAGGCATAAAAAGTTATAGTATACTAAGGCATAAAAATGACAAAAAAAGTCATAGTATAGTAAGGCATAAAAATGTCAAAAAAAGTCATAGTATAGTAAGGCATAAAAACGTCATAGTATAGTAAGGCATAAAAAGTTGTAGTATAGTAAGGCATAAAAATGACAAAAAAAGTCATAGTATAGTAAGGCATAAAAATGTCAAAAAACATAATAGTATAGTAAGGCATAAAAATGTCAAAAAACGTCATAGTATAGTAAGGCATAAAAATGTCTAAAAACGTCATAGCATAGTAAGGCATAAAAAGTCATAGTATAGTCAGGCATAAAAACGTCATAGTATAGTAAGGCATAAAAAGTCATAGTATAGTAAGGCATAAAAACATCATAGTATAGTAAGGCATAAAAATGTCAAAAAACATCATAGCATAGTAAGGCATAAAAAGTCATAGTATAGTCAGGCATAAAAACGTCATAGTATAGTAAGGCATAAAAAGTCATAGTATAGTGAGACATAAAAATGTCAAAAAACGTCATAGTATAGTAAGGCAAAAAAATATTAAGGCATAAAAACTTCATAGTATAGAAAGGCATAAAAAGTAAAAAAAAAACATCATAGTATAGCAAAGCATAACACTCACACAAAGATTATTGGCAATTGATGTTATGTTGTCTCACTAATAATTTCTAGACTTTATCTACGATTGTAGTTCTATGTTCTGTCGGCATCTTGCCAGGACTCTCCAGTAAAACTGATTTGTGATGTGTGACTGACTTTACCGATAAAATAAAGTTAGATATCAAATTTGTTGCTTAACTTTTCACCAATAGAATAATTAAGTAATTCCCTAAGGGGTTTAGCTCTAGTTGAGACATGTAAGCAACTGCAGAGCTACCACTAAGCTGTGCGAGTCAAATCTGAGTTCTCAACAAAAGAGAAATATCCGTAGACGCACTGAAGCGAACGAGACACACATGCAGACACAAAGCCAGACACCAAAGAGTGTCTGTACGTCTGCAGTTTGATCCCGGCTGACACGGAGGACAGACATTTTCTCCTAAATTGGCATCTTCCTCCCTTCCATCCCTCCCTTCACCCCCCCCGTCTCATCCATTATGCATTCCTCCTCTGCTAGTGCTTGCTTTCATCATCATCCCCAAAACACACACACACACACACACACACACACACACACACACCAAACTCTTCCCTTGTTGTATGTAAAGACAGTAGTACTGTGACAGACAGTAAACGTGGGACACTGAGATGTAATGACGGACAAAAGCAGAGAGAAAGACAGAGAGAGGAAGCAGCAGTCTTCGCCATTTGAGGCTGAGAACATCGATTTCCTATTTTATCTGTCTGAGACTTGCACTGCAACACACACACACAACACACACACACACATGTAACTCTAACCGTAAACCAGCCTCTAGCTGAAAAAAAATCAACCACACACTGATGACATTTGATAACCAGGAAAAACAGAAACACAGGAGCGACATATACACTCTCCACATGTTCCAACAGATTAATTATTCAACAATTCAAAGAACAAGAAAAACAGCTTCAGCGAAACAAATATCCACGGATGGATTACTGAGCATATATTTTCTCCCTTACCACAGAGGAGGGGGAGAAAATGTATTTTTGATTGGATTTGGAGAAACTGACCCTGAAATGTGAAATGATCTCAGAGAGAAAGATGAATAAAAAATTATGTTAGCGAGGATATGATCACCAAGCATGTAGAGGCATACAACTGGGAGAGGCAGTAATTCCCCTCAGAAACACTGACCTGTTCTACTGTGAAATATACAGCTACATCAGAACGTAGCATGTTGCTTCATTTATAATATATATTTCAGGTAATTTTCTTTATATTATTTTACATTACAACTGTCCTTTTACCTTATCTTCACTTCTAAGCATTTACAGTTCACTTAAATCAGCTATATTGATGCAGAAATATCAGAACACTGAAACGTTTATTATATGTAGCTATTGCTACATAGCTAATGTTATCATGAACGGCTGTTTACGGCTGTTTACTTACTACTTAAATGTTGCGAGTTCAGCATCAAACTTTTCCTTTAATTGTCAAGAGCTGTCATCGGTTCCCTTTTGTTCTGCCTCTATTTCTATCACTTCTTTTCTTCTACTGAAGTTAGCATGCTAACCAGCTAGCCCCAGCCCAGTCACACTGACTAGTCATTTTCCGATACCGAGTCACGTCCAGTCTACACTGATTAAGCAGCGCTGCTCAGAGGACATATTATAACCTCTTGTATTGTAAACACAACAATGGCTGGAGCTCTTGACAGGACTGCTAAGTAAACAGCCGTTAATGCTAACGTTGGCTATGTAGCAATGGCAGAACTTACAAATACCTCCTTTAACAGTTGTAAAAGATTAAACTATTTCTGAATACACCAATAATCAAGTATTTATCTATTATCTTCATTATTTTTGGTTTAAAATTGTCATTTTGTGTCTTTAGACCTCACCTACACCCCAAAATGTAATTTATTTAATTCCGACTCCACAGCTAAAATACAGTACGCATCAAACACAACCAGCAGTTTACAACCACAGAGCTGTGGACCTCCAATATGGCTGCCGCAGGCTCCCTTACTGGACCTAAAGAAACTGCTATATGCCACAGTCCATACAGACAACCAGGGCAGAAAAAGGGTGAAGAAAGAAAGAAAGAAGGAACAGGTAAGAAAAACAAGGAGGCAAAGGGAGGTAAAGAAAAACAAAACGCATCTCCTCACCAATAAGGATGGAAGCGATACTGGTGGGGCCGAGGCCTAGTGGGGGGCGTTGCGCCTCCTCCCTGGCCGTCTGAGAGTCTCCACAGAGAATCTGGAGGTGAGAGGTGAAGGCGTGGCTGAGGGCGGAGCCCAGCTGAGCCCAGCGCATCGACCGGCCCACCGACACTCTGCACAGCACCAGCTGGCTGCTGGTGCCCCCCTTCGCCTCCTCCTCCAGGGCCTCCACAGGACACATGGACCCTGCTCCTCCTCCAGCTGAACACTGGAGGCGCACCAGGACCCGGTACGAGTCTGGAGGAGAGGCAAGGAAGAGAAACGGTTTAAAATGAAATAATGTCATATAAACAGTCTGGGGCCAATCAAGGGATTGTTCTCCATGGATCAGTATATGCAGAGATTGGCTCAGAAAAATGATTTAGTGCCTGAATACTGATGAGTTAATCTACTGAAATGCTCAATAAAAGCAACATTAAATGTATTAAATGTGATTTGCTCATGACTCTATACTGTCATAAATCAACCTAAAGTCAGTCACATCATGTGACAATATTTAACAACATAAAATTCTGTTATTTAAATGTTTCGATTAATGATTTCAAGCTTATAAACTACACGTGTCTTACATACGTGTGTCCAACAAACACACAGATGGACACACACTCACACAGGAGGCCACTCACTGAGGTTTTCAAGTAGATCTTTGCAGTCATCAGTTGCCACGTCATGAATAGTGCGATTACACTTATCTCTCCTCTCGATGTCCTGTTCACTGTGGCTGCACAGCACCTCCAGACACTCCTACACACACACACACACACACACACACGATAAGAAAAAACCTTGTCACTTGTCACGTGTGAATAAAAAACGCTTGACAAAGCTGTGCAACCACATACACGAGTATTCCTGCAACTCAAGCTCCAGTGCGTTATGAAAGCTCGTATCAATAAGTGCTCCCCATTTAAATTCCAGTCAGACCCTCAGTCTGGTCTAGTCTGGTGGCTCCTGCGTGCGTTTAAGCTGAGCGGGACGTTTCCAGCCAGCAAGGTCGGCCGTCCCATTACCCGCCACTGTGGAGACCGAGGGCAGGGCGGGACATTAGTGGATGATATAGTGGACTGAGTGTGAGCTTAGGTGTCGGCAGAGAGTCGGCGCACTGCACATAAATACACAGAGTAATGGAAACATTTTAACATCAGAGCTCAGACGGCAGAAGGAGATTCATAGCGAAAGGAGGAGGTGGAGCGGCCGAGGTTAAAGCTGCGATCCTGTTTGTTTGGGTCACTGGGGGGAAGGAAGAGCTCCAAAGACAAGACACATGCGCTGATACATTATGACTTCATAAACTCGTTGCTAACATATTAGAGAGCAATTTCTATTTACTTTGGTTTGTCAGAGTTTAAACCACATAGTAATTTATGTCCTGAAGGCAGAACGAGCTAAAACAGCCGGAGGAGGAGGAGGAGGAGTAGCGCTGTGTGTAACTGTGTGTAATCGCATGTTTGGGGCGTCTCACTCTCACCTTGAGGCCCAGGGCAGCAGCCATGTGTGCAGCCGTCCAGCCGTCATTGTTGGCCTGGTTCAGCAGGGCAGCGGGCAGTGCCAGGGTGCCGGAGGGGTCAGGGGTCACAGTGGGGTCACCCTGAGGAGGGTGGCAGAGGAGGAGACGCAGCGTGTCCACGTGTCCTGAGCGCACCGCCGCATGGAGAGCCGTGCAGCCGTCCTGCAGAAAGAGAGAGAGAGAGAGAGAGAGAGAAAGAGAGAGAGAGAGAGAGAGAGTTCAGATCTAAGTGTTAAAAGTTAAAAAGTTCACTCTTTTCTAATGACAGAATCCATGAGCGATATTTTACAGCTTTATGTTCTAGTGAAAAGTCTCTCGAATTTTGTCAAAGTCATGTCTATAGGGTTTTATTTTCATAAAATCATGTCAGAAAACAATGAACTTACAGAGCAAAACATACATATATTCTCTTCACTGTCACATAAAAGAAACATGCCATATCAGATTTTTACCACACAATTATTGTGGCCAAAAGACAATCGATAATCGATAATCGTATATTTCTTATTTGGAATGAAATACGAGTGTAGGGAGGAGGAGAGAGTCTACACTTAATGGATAACTGACAAACAAATGATCTGCCATCATGATATGATCAGATGTGTATCATTAACACCATATCTATATTTCATTTTCTAAAATATTCGGTTATCGTCAACACTGGTAGATTGTGACACCACAAGTTTCAATAACAACTAAAACAATTAATTGATTATCAAAATAGTTGCAGATTCCGTTTGTGATGATCAACTAATGAGACAGCTGACTAATCCTTTCAGCTCTACACCTTAAAGTCAGGAGCAGTTGAGGATTGTCTCATACAGGTTCATGCGAGGGCTTCGTATGATTATCCATTAAACAATGAATCGTTTGTTCTATAAATGTTGGTCAATAAAATAATGAAAAATGCTTTTTACAATTCACCAGAGCACAAACTGACATTTAAATGATCTTGTTTTGTTCCACCAACAATCTACACCTCAAACAGAAGCTGGAGTCGGTGAATTTAAAACAACAACCAACAAAAATAATTAATTGAATTGTTGCTGACAAATTTTTCCGTCAATTAACAAATCGAGAAATTGTTTTTTTTAATCACCCGCAGCTTATTTCTTTTTTTATATCCAAAATAAATGAGTCTAACTAACGGGTCGGGACAGTACTGCACATTCAGACTGTACTCTGCTCACCCAGTCGAGAACTCCTCCTCCATGTTAAATCATTACGTTTGACCCGACACGCGGGCCAACGTTTCGTGGAGTCTAAAAATACGTCTGTGCTGAAGAGGTGGGATATGCTATAGAGACTGTGGCAGCTCTCCGGGCTCAGCAGGGAAGCCGGGCTAAATGTAGAACAAAGCAGGTAACTAAATATAGGGGCTTGTCACATGCTGCCACGGCAACTTAAGAGCTCCCCCTACGGTTGCCATGGAGATCCAGGAAGCCAATACATTAATGAGCTCACACCAAATCCCAAGAAGGAGTTACATCCTTCATGTGCAGCAAGTGTGAAACAATGACGAGTGTGAGAAACTCCTGCGTAAAGGAGGAAACAATTCAATGGAAAACTTACCTTCTTATTTCTAAAAAAATAAAAATAAAGTGTGTGATTTACTTGGATTAACAAACAAGAAACAGGGAAAATGGGTGAATGTCTAGAGCAGGTGTCAGCGACACGAGAGCCATGAAATTTAAATTGTTATTTTCCATTAATTCATTTTAATTTATTGTCTGGATTTCTCTGAAAAAATGTAATAAAAGTAAATTTACAATAATCATATAATAAGTATATTTTTTTAAATAAATGAAATAAGCAGAATTTGTCACTATGTTACACCTCTGACAAAACCAATCCAACCAGGTGTTTAAATCTCCTGCAGTACTGCACGTGCATGGACGGCGGCGCAGACTCACCGTGGTGGTGCGCGAGCGATCGGCGCCGGCGCTCAGCAGGACTCGGACACAGTCCAGCCGTCCCGCCTCACAGGCCAGAAAGAGGGAGGTCTGTCCCCCCGCCGCCGCATCCACAGCGGCTCCTGCGGCCAGCAGCACCTCCACACAGCTGGGACACACACACACACACACACACACAACACACACACACACGTTACCAAGCTACATATGAACACATCTGTACAAACACAGCACTAACACATATATGCAGGAGCAGGACGAACTTAGTGAGACGAGTCCATCCAGTTTATTGATCTGGTGGATTATTGCTCCATAATGTTTTGCAATGTAAGAATGGAAGGTTTAATAAGGCTGCACCTTTTCAGTGTGGCTCTTAACGCTTTTTACTTAGTTATTTTATTTTACTGAATTAAAGGAATAAACTAACGTTAGGATTAAGAGAGAGATAAAACATCATGTATTAGTTTACATGTTGGCAGATGGCAGGGAAACGGAGGTGCTGCAGAACCGCAGCAGTAAATGTTTTATGAGGTGCAGGTCTATAAATATTTGACCTTCATTAATGAGAACTTAAGTTTCATATATTTTGTGTTTTTAGTTAGTTGTTACAGCTTAATTTGAAATGTATTATAGTAACATATACAGTCATCGTCTATGCTGTCATCTTTGGTAAAGGTGTAACTTCAACACAGCACTGTAATAACCACAATTTTCTGTTTTTTCCACGTACAAAACAAACACATCAGCACATATATCAGAATCTGATTTATGTTATTCTTCAGTATTGATTATACATATTTAGTATGACACATATGCATGTTTTATACACACACACACACACACACACTCCTGTAAGCTTCATGCAACTGTGCATATCTAGACAAAGATATAAGGTCAACGATTAAACATACGCTCGCCACCTGTTCAGAGACAAGGGAAGACATCACTCAGCCCTCCAACCAGCACTGACACACAGTGACTGCAGCCCGGATCATCTGAGGGAAACTGATCCCGTCTGCTAACACGGCCACTGAGTCACGACCACCGAAAAACCAGTTAACCCCATAAAATAAACCCTCTTTGCCAGTGTGTGTGTGTGTGTGTGTGTGTGTGTGTGTGTGTGTGTGTTGTGTGTGTGTGTGTGTGTGTGTGTGTGTATGTCAGCGTGCCTTTGGATATCCCTACTCTATAAATAACACTGTGATCAGATATTACAGCACTGCACATTCCCCAGCTGGTCCTGGGCATCGCGTTTTTTGGCAAGCACACACACACACACAAACACAGACACACACACACAAACCCCACTGTGGTCGACAGAGCCGCTCTCTGGCTGTGAGCTTTGGGATTCATCCCGCCAATACATCAGGATCAATGTGAATGATCAGAACTGACAGTGAGCGTAGTGTAGGAGCAGATGTGTCCCTGGTTGTTAATAATTAATGGAGCAAGCTCGGGCGATGTTTGAGGAGGAGAAACTACAGATCAGCAGGAATGAAAGCTGCAAACATGAAGGGCAGCCGCCCAGTTCCCAACGCTGAACTGGGGTTTATTTTAGCGGTGGGAAATCACCTCGTGTAGCTTCAGCAGCGATGAGGAGCTGACAGTCGGGACTGTACGCCACAGAGCCGTCGAGGCTCAGTTCAAAGTCGGGTGGTGACAGTAACCGGCAGACATGCTGGCATTTGCTTTTGGCACCCAAAACCCAGCGTGGTTACCGGCGACAGCCCAGCCGGCCGCATTTCACACATGGGAGGTTCCAGCTGTGCTCGTCTCATGGCGAAATGTGCGCAATGAGTCATCAATAGAAAACGAGCGCGTACTGTGATTTTGAGGCCGATGTGACAGGCTGAAAAAAGAGAGCGGTCAAGTCTAAGAAACGCAGGTCGAGAGCTGTATTAACTCTCTCACAGTGGCAGCACCCACAAGGTTTACAATGGGTTTTACAGATAAGACTTTTTGATTAAAGTTGGAATCAACAGCTGATTAATCAATAAAGTCAATCATTGAAAAAAAATAAAGCAAACTACATTTTGATAAATCAATTAACAAGTTATGTCAATTATTGAGGTAAAATGCCAATTATTTACTGATTGTGAATGAAATATCTTTGAGTTTCGGACGGTAGAATTTAGATTATAATTTATATAGATTATATCAACTTGGTTCATTTTTCACCATCGATGACATTTTAAAGATTTTTTAAAAAGACATAATCAATTTTGATTATTTAGATTAAGGTTAGAGTTGGGATTGGGAATGCACTTATTATGGTTAAGGTTATGATACGCCCTCAGGGAATGACAGTTAATCAATACAGTGTAATGACAAGCCATGAAAACAACTGTGGAGTGTGTGTGTGTGTGTGTGTGTGTGTGGTGTGTGTGTGTGTGTGTGTGTGTGTGTGTGTGTGTGTGCGCGTGTGTGTATAGTCAGGGTGGACTCACCCACTGTGGCCGTGGGCGGCAGCAAAGTGTAAAGATGTGAATCCATTTTCATCCAAATCATCAGCAGGCGATCCAGAAAACAGCAGCAGCTTCACACACTCTGACGAGAGAGAGAGAGAGAGAGAGAGAGACGATGATGATGATGATGATGATGATGATGATGATGATACAGTCGCCTGCTGTTGTGCAACCAGGAAACATGAATGAACCTGTAACCGCAGACGTGCGCAGGCAGAGTTAACAAAATACGATCATTAATAAAATAAAAACTACTACAACATCCCAGAGGAAAATGTAGACAAACACACCACTGCACACAGCGGAGCGTAGCAACCGGTTTATCTTGTTGCCATGGATACTGCAGATGGTGAAGCAGGTACAGTACTGTGTTAAATCACTTGGTGACATCCACTACCATTATCAAATGTCATTTTTTGAAAAGTGACTTCAGTGTTTTCTTGCTCCGCTCGCCTCAGCCACGAGGACGACGCCGTTCATCCAACGTGTTCTGTTGTTTCCACATGTACGTCGGTCTGCCGAGGTGAAACAAGGAATTGTGGGACGACGGCACGGGGGTGTTTCCTACGCGAAAGGAGATAAGATATGAAGCACTGGAGCTCCTTTCCTCATCATTTAGGGAACTGGACCAGCTCTGATCATGGCTGCCACTCAGATACTTCCGGGTCATTTCACTCAGTTAGGAACCTCCCAGAACCAAACACAGACTTTTGGACGGGAGCCAGTGTTTGATTTGGGACACTGTCCCTGAGTACTCCGTCTACACAATATACTACCTTCGAGTGCACCGACTGAATTATTAGATTTGAGACACAGCTGTGTTCTTTTATCTTTGTTAAAAATGACTATTGGTTCAAACGTTACCCTCCGCTACGACTGCGGTGCAGCCATTTATCTGAGAAAATGGACTGAAAAACCACATTAACATGCCGCAGCGTTTCAGAAGGAGCCGAGGAGAGAAACCTTTTATGAGAAATTACACTGGAAAGCCAGTGGAACAGCGGCTGCACCAGAAGTGGAGCAGGGCTTCAGCTCTCTCTGCTGCATGTGTACAAAAATAGTTTCATGTATTCTGTGTGTATAAATACCGTTAACACGGTCACATCAGGCCCGTGAGAAGAAAACGTCAAGTACGTCAAGCCTCCGCTCTCTTTGCTGAGGTGAACACATCACTCTGTTATTGTGGGAAGGTTTTGTGGTATTTCATGTTTTCACATCAACCATTTGCAGCACATGTGGTTTAAACCTTTAAAACATCTGTCTGCTCTTTTTTTTTTTTTGGGAAAAACGTAACGTCTGTGTGGAGGAACGGTGACGGAGGAGGAGAGGTGAACGTGGCTCAAACAATCGGATCAGATGAGACGAGAAACTCTGGGGGAAAGTGAAGGACGATGAAATATTGATGGGCAGAGTACTAAGGCCTGTAGATGTGTGTGTGTGTGTGTGTGTGTGTGTGTGTGTGGTGTGTGTGTGTGTCCTCTCTGTGTGGACCCACCTATAACAGCTGTCCTTCAGCTGCATTAGTCGTGCTCACGGATCGACGCTCCTCGACTGACAGCGTTAAACATCAGCTCAACATCTCAGCGGGGAAAACTCGTGTACGTGTGTGACATGGGTCTACATGCATTAATTATTCTGTGTGTGCAATCGCATGCACGACACTGCTGATGTGGGTAATATTCAGTGTGTGTGTGTGTGTGAGTGTGTGTGTGTGTGTGTGACAGCCCTGACATGACAGTCCGGCTCATTTAATGGCAGCCAACATAATAGGATCAGCTGCAGCTCGTGCAATCACAGCAGCACGCAGAGTGTTCATCAGCCCTTTGTCCTCTCGCTGCATCTTCATGTAGCAGCAAGACACAAAAGTTTGAGAGCCCATGAACGCCTACATCACTTGATCGCAGCGCAAGTTCACGACATGTGTCCCGTCCCGTCCCGTCCCCCCCCCCCCCCCCCCCCCCCCCGGTCAATCGGAACGCTTACCCTAATGGCTACTCATGCATATGCAGCAGACTGCTTAATGTGTAACCAAATTTTCTGAAGCATACAGGGTGAGTCAAGCCGCACGAGAGAGGGGAAACATTGGATTCAAATCGACCACAAACTGAGCATTAGCATCTCATTTTCCTCTCACACAAAAGCCACTGAAAAGCAGAGAAATCCCGTTTAATTTAGCTAAATTAAGAAATCGCAGGCTGCGTTTCTGCAGAGATAATCAGCTGGGAGCAGGTGGCGGGGAGATTTTGTGGTTAGAGTCTGTCTTGAAAAAAGAAAATTCACAGGTTTGATGTCTACTCATGTTCACTCTTTCACCAGACATTAAACCCTGGATCTCTCACCGTGAGCTGCTCTGGAAGAGAGCGGCAAACTAAATGACTAAAACAGGAGCAGAGGTTTATAAGTGTGTCCAGTGTCATGTCAATGTAAAACTACTCTTTGTTACTCTTCATTTGATGGACAGACTCTTCCTCTGCAACGCTCTGCTTTATATTCATACAGTCCTAGAAAAATAAAGGAAATACTTCTGAGCTCCATTCAAATCTCTGTGAAAGGAAAAGCATTGCAGCAGGTATGTTTCCAGCACTTAATTCAAACTCTGGAGCCTTTATACTGTGTATTTAATGTTTCAGTAGTTTTTTTGTTTTTTTTAATAATACATATTTATATTATTTTATTTTGGGTGTTTCTTTTATAATATATAATTATATTAAGTTTTACGTTTTTTGATATGAAAAATATCATATATAACCACGAAATTCTTTATATTTGCACAGAAATACATACTTTGCATTTGTATGTTATTGTAAATAGTATTTCTCATTCATCTTATTTATTCTAGATTCTGTTTCAATTCTTATTTTATTTCTTTATTACATTTATCCCCTTGTGCTGCTGTGTCAATTTGAATTACTATACAATTATTATACAATATTAGCGAATATCCAACGATTAATTGCTTATTTATTTATCAATACTTACATATTCAGCTTGACAAAGGCAAACAAGAGCAAACTATAATTAATGCTCTGTACATTCGTGCATATTAGTCGACCTACCTCACTGAACAATCGATTCCCGTGTGAAGCCTTTGTACTTCAATGTTATCAATCAATCAGTAATAATCAATACAATCCTCTTTGAAATCAATCAACCAGCCGACCACTGACCACAACCACAGACAGGGCTTCTGTTCCCAACGGGCCCAACCTGCGCTTTAATATGTAGAGACACCACAAGGTGATCAAATGTAATACATCAACTACATCCAACATCGGCAAACAACATGTTCTGTCTAACGCGTTGGTTTACATCTTTAATCGTAGGTAACCACGGCAACAATCCATGGCAACATCACCAGACAATAACCCCTCGCTGACAATTACCGAAAACCATCAGATGAACCGCGTTAAACTTAATGTTCTACCTGCAGCCGAGAGTTTGAATATACTGAAGTCACGAGTCACCAAACCTGAAGCCTGTGAAATGTTATTTAAGTTTTTATAAATTCTCACATTATTGTATTTAGTTTTAGTTTCAAAGCCTTATTCTGATATAGGCTCAGCTCGTTAATCATCCATCATCAATTAAATGGCAGTTACCTGTGTGTCCGTTCTGAGCAGCAGCAAACAAGGCAGAGGTTCGGTTTTGGTTGTGGTTGTGGTAGAGGTGGGGGTCTTGGTCAAGATGATGGGGCTTGTTCTCCATGGCGGTGGTAGAGGTGATGTTGGTAGACGTGGAGGTGGTAGTAGTAGTAGTAGTGGTGGTGGTGGTGGTGATGTTGTTGGTGGTGGTGGTCGGGTCTGGTTGGTTAAGCAGCATTGACATTAAAGTGACATTTCCCTGGGAAGCAGCTTGGAGGAGCAGGGGGCGCCCGCCGTCCAGGGCAGCAGGCCCACCGCCATTTAGAGAGGAGACTACGGAGGGACACCAGCCTGCAGGAGGAAGGAGGAGCAGGAGCAGCACAGGTTAAACTAGGAGGAGGAAGAGCAAGGAGGAAGAGGGAGCGACTAGAAGTGCTGAGCACGGGAGAGAGTGAGGGTTGAAGAAGGTGGACGGGGGGGGGAAGGAGAGCACACTTCAGATCCATACACGTTGTAGTACAGTCTCTTTTGTCTGAGCAGCAGGTGTGAGCGAGGCGGGAGGTCAGAGTTGTAGTTAATAAATATTAATAAATATTTTTTAGGGTAGGAAGAGGAGCAGTGGTTGTATTTACCCCAGCTGATGGCTGCTTGCTAACAGGCTAACGAGTACACGCTAACGTGCAGAAAACAAAGCTGCAAAGTTTCAATTAATTTGGATTAATGATTATTTAAAAACGTTGAAGATACTTAAAGAGAAAAACGTTAGCTAGCTAACTGACAAAGAAGGTGAAAATCTCAAAAATAAAAGTAGGACTCGTGAGCCGTTCATGACTTTGACATTCATTATGACATTTATCAGTTTTTAAGTGCAGCTGCCTGTTTGTGTTGCACTGATTCTGGCGCTACTCAAAACACCAGCTATGAGCTAACTAGCCAAAGATATGCTAACAGTAGAAAACTGTTAAAGTCGGAGCGGTGCGATGTAAAACTCATTCATTACATATGATCTCAAATGCTAAGAGTGTGTGTGTGTGTGTGTGTGTGTGTGTGTGTGTGTGTGTGTGTGTGTGTGTGTATCTGGTGTAGCTACAGTTGCTAACTACTCCGCCAGTAAAGTTCAGTGTATTTATTTCAGTTGGTGACCACAGCACCACAGATATCAAATATTAAACCTCTAAAAGAAGCCACCCAAAGTTGGTTTCTGTTGCTGTAGCCTGGAGCTCTTCTTGGCTAAATCCCATCTGCCTGTTTGTTATGTTACCAACAAATGGGAGGGATTAATGGCAGGATTAGGGGAGAAAACGGGTAAACAGGTAAAGCAAATACAGAGGTTTTACTTCAGCCTCAGCTGGAAATCATCCAGGAATCATCCATGTGGCTTTTCAAACTTTCAATCCTCAAATAAGATTTAAATCAACACTCTTTTTGCTTTATTATTTAAATGTGTTTATGCTTTTTCAGTGCAGATAAACGATTTTTCCATTGAACTATAAAAATTCAAACCCATGTTTTACATATATTTGAGATCTCCACTAACGTTACAGTTAGTTGCAAACGGCACAAGCTTGTAACGACTAACCCACCGGCAGAGTTTAAGAGGTTAATGGAAATGTCCTCTTAAAGAAATTGCGTGTTTTTAAAAATTCAAGCGACATAAGTCCTAAACACATCATTGTCACCTGTTTCAACAGATCACATCTGTAGTATTTGGACTTTTGCAAAATGTTGAATTTACCCCCCCCCCTGACCTTGAAAATACGACTTGAATTCAAAGCTTTTCCAGGGGGGTTTCTCACAGTGCAGGAACCCTTGAATAAAATGTCTAATTTAATCAACATGTGAAGCATCCTGCAGCCTGGACAAAAGAGTCTGTCATCACATCAGATGATAGAAAGCATTCATCTCTCAAACACAATCATTCCACACGATTCAGTCGGATACTGTTGCAATTATACAGCAATGTTTTAAATGATGAAGCACAACAAACAGATGAAGCGAAGAACAGTAAAAAAAAAAAAAGGCCTAATTGCTAAACCCAACAACTAAAACTAAAACTATTAGCTAAACAGTTAAAGCTCCGCTAAGTGGCGTCATGCTAAAAGTCTACAGGTGCTGCTTTTAAACCTCGGCTTCAAACAGCTGTTCTGAACTGAGAAGGATTAAAAATGAGCGGGAATGGAGAGTTTCAGTGCAGACATTTATCTCACAGCCCGAAAAATAAGGAGATACAAAGGAGAGTAAAGGAAAAAGAGCAGCAGAGAATCTCAATGACACAGATTACAGCAGCCATGACGGTTGCACTTTCACTGGCTGAGGCTGCAAAAACAAACAACATGTGGCTGGCTGCTGACAGGTGAGGTTGTGATAAACACGTCTGGGAAGAAGAAGACTTTCTCCACAAGTATTACTCTGTGACTCTATCGGGTTCGTGAGTGGGAGATGCTGCAATCAAATGCAATGAAATCCAGACAGTTTTAGTGACTAAGATGTCCTTATTTTAGCCTAACAGAGACTTACATGTGGTTTTAAAATATCTTTTTCTCATTATCAAGTAATAATATGACCATCTATGAAATATTAATGGAGTACCACATTCTTGATTAATAGTTTAAGTCAGTTTCGTTGTATTGTTTTTGGCAAATTTGGCAAACTTAAGTCTAATAGTGCAGCTAGTATATATTTTCCAAATGGGGATATTGCAAAGAACACATTTCACAGGTATATTTAAATATAATTCCAGTGTATTACAACTTGGCTTTGTTTTCCACCATCATTTCTTTCAGACAGCAACACTACTGACAAAAGGCGAGACAGGACGAGAAGCATTAGCTGTCAGATGGTAATACAACAGTTAATAAGGTAAATCAACTGGAGGTGAAGCACACCTGAGCTGTTGGTAATAATGACACATCGCACGGGGAAACTGTGGGTGGACAACTACCGAAAGTAAAGTAGGTTAAAATGAAACCGAGAGGATCGTCTGTAAACTGTGATGGATGTTTGCAAATAACGGATCTGACACCCCGATCGTCTCTGATCGTCTCTGATCTCTGGGATTAAACGTGATCACAGTGAGGAGAAAGTTATTCTTACCGATGACAGCCCCGCGCCTCGGAAACGAAAACCCAAGTTGTAATAAACTGGCATTATTCTTTACTCATACTACACAGTACAACCAAGCACAGAGCTACAGGCACGTCCCAAAGTAAATATAAATGCTGACATTTATATCAAACAGACAAACACAGTTGCACACAGAGCGCTGCTGGCGACACAGGAAGCAGAGCCGGCAGGAGACACGTTAATGGAAGCTAAAACAGGAAGAGTGCAGGAAGCGGAGGAGTGGTCATGGCATGCTACCGGAGGATGGAAAAAGGGGGGAAGGGGAAGGCGATAGCAGCCTCTGGCATCAGCTTCAGAGAGGACAGGGGTTACGGGTAGGAAGGCCTACGAACCGATCTGTCCGGTTTGCCTCAATTCACCCTGACACGCTCCTTCTGCTGTGACGCAGCAGCTAACCTCCGGACATGCTGTCAATGTCCGCCGCTGATACCGACACCGACGTGGCTAACGTGACAACACGGGAGACAAAAGGTGCCCAGAGGGAGGACACACTGAGGGCAGAGAGAGAGAGAGAGAGAGAGAGAGAGAGAGAGAGAGAGAGAGAGAGAGAGAGAGAGAGAGAGAGAGAGAGAGAGAGAGAGAGAGAGAGAGATGAGGAGCGAGAATGCGGCGGGCGACATCGGATCTTGCATAAACTGAAGTGACCCGTGTGCTATTCTGCGTTGCATTCCTGTGGTTAGACCAGTTTCACTGTGACCTGATCACTATGCTAGGCTACGCTACGCTAGGCTAGCACCGTGGAAAGACAGTCGAAGAGAAGAGGCAGTGGGGAGGACTGGAGGGAGATGGAGCGAGGAGGAGGAGCCCCTTTACCTGATGCTGTTGCCAGGGGGCTGCCTGATGAGGCACGGGGGCTACGGGAGGATGGAGCACTAATGGAGGAGGAGGTGGAGGGGGGGTTTATGGAGGAGGGGCTACTGAGAGTGGTGGCAGGGCTGATGACGGGGGGGCACTCTGCACATGCTGCTGCCAGCTGCCGCTGAGGGCCCCGGCTGGGCCCCGGGGAGCAGGAGGAGGGGCAGGCACCCACCTGAGAGGCCGTCAGGGCTGGGACCAGGTCCAGGGCGGGTTTGGGTGGCAGCTGGGGCGTGGCCGGTTTTAGCCCCGCCCCAGGGGAACGGCTGCTGTCCCCCACCACCTTGATGGGTGGGTGAGGAGGAGAGGGGGTCTGGGAAAGCCCTGGCTTTTTGGGAGGAATAGGGGGAGGGTTTCCCCGGTCGATCCTGGCCACTGTGGGCGACTTGAGGCCGATGGGATGGCTCAGGCGGCCGGGAAAAGGGCCTCCCTCTGAGGCAGAGTGGGGCAGGCCTGGGCGCAGGGGTCCAGCGCCTCCTGCTGGGGGGCTGGTGAAGCGCGACAGAACCTGCGTGACGGTGTGACGGGCTTGCTGCTTGGCGGCAAAGTTGTCACGGTTGGTGGGGGAGAGGTCACGGGCTGGAGGACTCTGGGACGCTGTGCCGTTTTGGTCCTGTTCCTGGAACTTGTAGCGGGCCGCCTGGACACGGGGGCTGACCCCGCTGGGTAACACGTGGGGGGCTTGGCCCTCCGAGCCGTTCTCTGTCTGTGCCAGTCCTCCTGAGCTGCTGTGGACGATCCCCCGGCCGGACGTCTTTGGCAGGCTCAGGCCCACGTAGTTGGCAGGGGTTGGTTTGACGGGTATAGTGAGGGGGGTCTTCTTGGGACCCTCCACCTCAGCGGGGGGCACGTCCGTTTGGCAAGACGCCGTTCGAGAGCTGATGGGCTCTGTGGCTACGGAAACGGACGTCAGAGCTTTAGGTTTGGGTGGAGGGCTGGCGGCAGCAGCAGGTTCTGCTCCAGCAGCAGCGGGCTGAGCGACAGCAGCATCCTTCCCGTCGCCCTGTTCAGTCCTGAGCTGCTCCACCTGCTGCCGCAGACTCTGGCTCTCGGCCTCTTCGCGGCCCAGCCTGGCGCGCAGCTGTTCCCGCTCGGTGTCGAACTCGGACAGCTGTTTCTCCATCTTGGCCTCCATCTGTTGGCTACGCTGCCGCTCGCTGCTCAGCTCCTCCTGCAGCCGGCCGGAGGTGCGACTCTCCTCGTCCAGGCGAGCCTGCAGCTCGTCAAAGCGCTGCGACTCCTCCACCACCCGCGTGGCGAGCTGCTTGCACTCTCGGACCAACATCATGACGATGTGCTTGTTCTTCTCGCGCTCGTCCTTCAGCTGCGCCGTTAGCTTGCGGTGGTCCTGCTCCAGACTCTGAAGCTGCAGCTTCTCCATCTCCAGCTAGAAGAAGAAATCAACACAAAGAGTCAAGGGACAGTGGCACAGAGAGATCATGACATGGGCGTAGATCTGCACAAACACACAGCCTTTATCTAGTGACTGGTCAATTAATCAATGACAGAAAGTTTGCACCGAACAACTTCCTCATTCCAGCTTCTTAAACGCGAGGAGTTGCTGCTTTTCTCTGTTTAATGTCATTGCAAATGGAATCTTCTTTATCTTATCCACTAAACTATTAAGGGTTAATCATTAGCTGCAGCCGTCGCCTCGGCACTAACTGCACACATGTCTTTTCCTTTCCAACACAGATCCTCAGCGATCAAACCACCACCTTCACAGACAGGACAAGCTCTGTGAACCTCACATGCGTGTAAAAACACCACATGTCTCCAACAGACATCAGTCACAACCTTAATGCCACCTGTCACGCCAACAACATGTCTGTGACGAACCGGGCGTCACATGCATCCTGAAAATACAGCATCATCCGTCACCTGAAATAACACAGAACACCTGCTGCACAAACACATTACTTCTGTAATTGGAGCATTAGATAGAAAATGCATCTGCTTTTATTTCGCCGTAATGAAACCATCCACATCTGAACACTGAGTCATTCCTTAGTCACAAGAGCAGCTTTCTCAAGGAGAGCGCCGACAAAAATCAGATAAATGAAACGAGCCAGACAAATGGCTCGATTAAATAAGACGGGGCGAGATGGATGGATACGCAGAAATTTACACAAATAGACACTTTATTAATCAATGGGGCGACTTGAGGGAAGGCTCCAATTTGTCCATTCACAGAGACACAGCCTCCTCATACGCTTGAATTTCGATGACTTGTCAGAGCCCCGGCTTCTATATCTGGAGCGTCGCTGCTATTGTTGGCTCAGCGCTGGCTTCACAGAGGGTAACGGGGCTTAACCGGGGGCTCTCCACCCACTTGCCAGGACCCCATCGCTCTAACAAGCCTCAAACAAAAGAGTCAACAACCCGCCACCCTTGTCCCAAATGACACCAACCCCTCCCTCCCCTTTCCCCCGCCGTCCTCCGCCCTCCCCCGGTCCAGACCGTCAGGGAGTACATATCGGCACCAGCTGATGCCGAGGAGGAGCATGATGGGGCTTATAAGCAACGGGAGGCGCCGGGGGAACGGCAGTTGCTACTCAAAAGGAGGTGCTACGACAGGCTGCTAATTGGGTGAGGATTACGTCTGTTGTAAGTCGGCCTAATGCCTCCGAAGAACAAATTCAGGGATGCTGTTAAAGGTGGTGACTCACTGGGCAGCGGAGACTGAAACCAGGCAGGATTAAGAGGAGTTTATAAATGGTGAATGGCAATTAAGCAGCAGAAAAACACTGACGACACTGCGACTTCTTAATCTCTAAAGTATGCTTCAACAGAACGGATGGTCGAACAGCTTCAGATGTGTTGAGGTTACAAAGCGAGCAGGGTTTCACAGAACTGAGTCTAACATTATGAATGTCAGCAGCAGGGCCCGTCCTATAAACAGGAACCTCCGTCACTGACTGACTGAGTGATAAAGTTGCACCAGCGTTGGCCATTGCTCTTTTCAAAATGATTTTGTTGCCACCTGAGCACCTCTGTCGCTAGATTTCCGACCTGGAAAGTGACAACTCTTAGCAGCTTTCCATTGAAGATAGTCACTAGTTTTCCCTCCGCAGAAACACATCTCCATGCTGCCTGAGAATGAGCTTTAACTTTTTCTCTGAGCTGAAATCACAGCACAGTCTTCGTCTTTAACTCATGTGTTTGGTGATTTCGTCAGACGACGTCACGGTTTATAAAATCATGACTTTAGCAGCAGCTCGGAAGCGACTGGCTGGTTAACACGTAGTCCCAATGGGCCAGGTTTCGGTCACAGTTTCCCGCTTATTCCGTTGTTTGACGACGGAAACAGAAAAACATGTAAGCGAGAACGGGTTTATTTTGACTTCTGTATTAAAACACTGTAAATGTGAACAGAGAGAGAGTTTTAAACCTAGTCTTGTGAAGTATAACACAAACATTAGTCACCCACAGGACAGTTGCAAAGTCATCTACAAAACAGCAGCAGCTTCATAACTTCCTCTAATGTGTAAATGCAGACGGAGCAACACTCCTCCCCCCTTCGAATCCAGGACAGGAACCTGAAATAGCAAACTCCTCTAAATTTACGGTTCTCCAGTAGGTCGTGTCCAGACCGACAACAACCTGGCAGCAAGACGCCATCCGGCTGTTTATTTTCTTACAGGCTGGATTTTATGACTCTCGAAAAGTTTTTCAGAGCAGCTCTGCAGCAGCAGCAGCTTCCACTTAAAGCACAATGCTGCACGCCACAGGGTTACTACCTGTATTCCTGGGTGGATGACGTTGAAATCTGAACCAGGATTATGTCTTTTTGCCGGATGACCATGCATTTTTTTTTTTTTTTTTTTTTTGACTCTCAGTGATCTCATTAAACCGAACAAAGAGCAGCAGGGTGTGTAAAATCATTGCTCATGCTTGAAATAATAATGACCTTAAACTGGAAGTCATTTTTGTGGCGATCCCTCAGAGGCAGCTCAGGTAGCGCAGTCGCTTCCCCCGGACCTGAGATCCCTCACCGCTCAATGAAATATTTAAAGACAAATTACGAGGGGAATCTACAGATCTATCCTGCTGCAGCACTCGGGTATCATTTTCAGCAGAATAAAAAAAAGCAGCCTAATTCAGCCACCTTGGAAGAAGAGAGGACGAGAGAAGGAAGAAGCGGAGGAGGCGGCCCGGGGACTTATTTTAAGAAAAAAGGGAATTTCAGCACCGAGCGGTCGTGACCTTGCTTCCAAATTCAGCCTCACACAACACACACATCAACAACACACAAAAACTGACAAATTCATGGAGGAAGAGGCAAAGGAGTGTGTGTGTGTGTGTGTGGGGGGGGGGGGGGGGGGGGGGGGGTCCTTCATTATGCCCCATAAACAGATTCAGAGTGTGTTACATACAAATGCCTGCCTGCCTTCAGCTTGCCTAAGACCTCATGGATAATTCAGCAGCGTACTCACAGGAGGAACGACAAGAGTGGGAACGGATGGATGGAAGATAAAGATAGCAGCGACTGTCCCCGGTGAAAATCACTCTACCCAGCAACCAGAGGACCCCTCCGAGCAGCACTGAGCCTGTTTGTTGTCGTGTCGCTGGTCGTTTTAAAGGTTCCAGTGAAAACCATTTGTCCCAGGCGGACGGCTCCGTGCCCTGCCGCTGACCGTTTGGGTAAAACTGTGCAATCAGTGGTGACACGGGTGATTTATTCTGCGCTAAAAGAGGGTAAACTGTTTGTTTTTGTGGCGGTGGCTGCCTCTGCTTTTACGCACATTTTCAGGGTCAAATCCACCCCCCCCCCCCCCCCTCAAAACAAAAAAACCCTCTCAAGGTCAAAGCTGTTGCTCCTTGGCCGGTGTCGAGAAGTGGCTGTGCTCAGAACACAGAACGTCTGACTCAGGTTTACCGTCATCATTCCCGCACATGTCCACACTGATGCAGATACCGATAAAACACTGAGAAATATGAAAACCAATCTTTTTCTTTCCCTTTTAGCTTCAATCCTCAACCCACAAATGGCTTATTCCAAATTAAAGAAAAACTCGCTCTAGCGTTTAAGTATGGAAAGAATAAAAAAAAAAAACGGATGACTTTTCACAAACATGGTGAAGGAGCAGAAATGTTCATTTGCCGACTCCTGCAGTTTCTTTTCTTGATACGAGCTTCACTCTGCCTAACATAACTTCATCTTATATGTAGAAATATGAATAGTCTCCGTGTTTGAAAGGTTCTCCTCATCCTGCCGAGCTACATCCAAATATAAGTTGCAGTCTGTATCATCATCATCTGACTGTCCATGAGTCCAAACTTAGCCCTGTTCTGATGCGAGTGTTTACAACGTGGAGTTTTAGGCTAAAACATGAACCAGCAGAGATTATTTGTCACTAAATATTTACACCCAGTAACTGTTGTGTAGCTAAATGAACCCGCTGACAAAGCTAATGTGAGCTTGGTAATATATGAGGCGTTAAGAGTGAAGAGGAAAGGACACAGTCCACACTAAAACTCCATAACAATGTTTCTCATATTATTATAATAATCTTTATTTATTGAGCACTTTTCCAAAACCTCCGTCACCTCTGGTTTTTTAGCTTCGCCTCAGGAACAACCAACAGACCTGAGGCTGCGAGCTGGTTCATGAGCGGTTGAGAGGTCAGGTATAACGCGTGCAGAGAGGCCGTGAAGAGTCAACAGAAGGATCTTCAAATCAACATTCGATTTGACTGATTTTAACATTTATATAAACAGTAGTACAAACTGCTGTCGCAGTAACATCGGGCTGACAGTCAGGGCCGGAGCTGACTGACATTAAAACTGAGACGCTGCATGTTCACATGAACCACAGCCCCAAAATCTGTTCAACCAACCTGTCAAAACAGCCGACTCCTACCTCTCCCTTCCTTCCTTCATCCATAACTCCTCATCTGTGTGTGTGTGTGTGTGTGTGTGTGTTGGCTCAAAACGGTATCATCTCTGTTATTATTACAGAGTTCAGGTACAGGACACACACACACACACACACACACACACACACACTGTTTTCTCTATTACTCGCCCAAAGTCATTCTGCCGGCCTCACATCCAAACACTTTCACATCCATATTCCTCAACAGGGAGGGAGGGGGGAGGGGGAGGGGGAGGGAGGGGGAGGGACAAAGCCATAGCAGACATCTGGCTGCCCAGTTAATCAGAGCCATATAATCCTAAAGAGACCTGAGACACACACACACACACACACACACACACTCATATACACACACAGTCATATATACACACACAGTCAGCCATCAAAAATAGAAATGACACACCAGAAAATAGGAATTATGTTCACACACACACTGTTGCCACGTTCATTTAATACCCATGCATACACCAACACACACACACACACACACACACACACACACACACACACACACACACACACACACAGACAATTTTCTCTTTCCCACATCTTCCTCCAGAGAATTTCTGCCTCACAGATTTGACTGGAGTGTAAATAAACACAGTCTGTGGTCGGACAGGAGAGGATGTAAACACCGGCCGTGTCTTAATCTGACGACCGGCTCGCAGCAGTTCGGCTGAATTTATGTAAACACAATGTAATCAATGATACATTTTTGTCCTGGCTGCTGCTGCTGCCGCACGGCTCTGAAGGAGGAAGATGTCGGTTCGTCAGTTGGTCCGACACAGGTACAGACGTTTTCCTCCAGGTCAGAATTTATCCTCAGTTTATGACAGGAAACCTCAAAAACCGATGATTGAATTCCTGCTAGCCTCAATGCTAAAAAAGCAACCTGACCGCCCCCCCCCCCCCCCCCCGGTGTCTTACCCTCTTCTGACGGCTCTCGGCGGCGGCCAGCTGGGCGGACATGCGTTCCTGCATCTTCCTGCAGTGCGCCATGACGGCCTCCAGGACGGAGATGGGGCTGGAGCCCAGGGGCCGCCGCTCCGCGTCTCCTCTGGGGACCCCGCATTCGAAGTCCCTCTGAAGCGCCAGGAAGGGGTCGGTCAGGCTGTAGTGGCCGTATCGCTCTTGGAGGAACACCTCCTTCCTCTCCGCCTGGAGAAAGAAAGAGGAGGGGAGACAGTATTATTAAAACCCGTCGCGCTGTGTGACTCATATTCACTTCGACTCCATCCTGAGTCGAAACACATTTCATTCACAGGAAGGTTCATGTCACTAAACGACCACAGTAAGACTGTCCGCCGACACCAAACCAACATTACTGAAAGTCTGAGTAACTAACCGCCTCGCCCTCATCCCCGTGCTGCGGCCCCCAAACCCCTCCAACACTCGCCCCTGAGCGCCGTGAGCCCGCCTGCCTGACTCCACAACCACTCAGCACTGCAGCAGGCACGGCCGCTCTCAGGTTACAGTCATGTGGGAGATGGCGTCCTCTGAACATCAAACTGGGTTTCACATCCAGACCAGGTATCATGGGTTCATTCAAGGTCTAGACTGAGCACCTGCCAAACGCTAAAATAAATAAATAAATAAAATCCCTTTGTAGACGATTTAGTGCGATGAGCCTCGACTGAGAGTCTTCAACTGCACAGCTGCACCTTCTAATGTTTATCATCCCTCTTCCAGCTCTGACTTCCAGGAGAATGTAAACAGAATGATGTTCAGCAGATGAATCGGAAGCCCGGGATGACGAGCTTTCCAAACAGCATGTGAACGCAGCGTAACGGTTAAGGCAAAACAAAAAAAATTAAAAACAAACAAACATCAAAGAAAACAGCTACATTCAGAAAAATCTGTTTGTAACTTCCAGAAACATCCGACTAATAAACAGTGGGTGGAAAATAAAATACACCGTATTAACTTTCTAACTTTCCCTTGAACTGAACAAACTCTTCCTCCTCCTCCTCCTCCTCCTCAGACGGCCGGACGTCTGAGGAGGAGGAGGAAGTTTACATCAGTCCTGTGAGGCGCGACGCAGCAGGTGTGACACAACGAAAGAAGACTGGAGTTTAACATTAAAAACACTTGTTGCCTAGCAGCAGGTTTATAAGTGTGTAGTTTATATTTATAGTATTTAAATTACTTCAAAATCACTTTTTTCCTTGTACTTTTTCTAATTTTCAGCAAGATGCAAAATGTAGGAGTGACACGGCTACGTTGAATTGCTTTCCCATTAGTCGTTGCCCTGGCAACAGACGCTCTTCCTGTGGTCCATATTTAGAAAAACAGAGTATAAATAGGGCTGGGCTATACGGCCTATAAATAATATCTCAATAAATGATATATATCGTATCATAGTTTGAAATCTCCTCTGAAGCTCTTCATTAATGTACGATTTAACCCTTTGATCGACCCGATAGCCGGATGGTTAACGCTCCGGTTCGACTGCTGGACCATTTTCACCATCATAAGTATGAGCAATAAATACTTGCACATAAACTATAAACAGGCCTGTACTATCAAAACGACTTCCTCAGCTACTTGTTAAAATCTTTTTCACTTAAAGAAGAAGCTGCTGGCAGAAGACGGCCTCTCCTGTCGAGTCAGTAACACATTCAAACCCTGCCAACCCCCCCAGCTGGGTGCTGAGACAGGTGCTCGCTCTGAAACAGCCAGAGGGGTCGGTCCACAGATCCTGTGGATTAGTTAATGTGATAAAGCTTCAGCGAAGTCCGGCGCTGTCCAGACCGAGTGCGGCTCGGTAACATTAGCCTTCGTCAGAGCCGCTCTCAATCATTCTGACCACGACCAGATCACCACTCGCAGTAATCCAATGGTCAAATAATACCCGACCAAAACCCACTTGGCTGCGGCACAGCAGCTGCACGGAGACCAAACCCTCTGACCATAAGTGGCGGTGAGAGAGAGAGAGTGAAGCTGAAGCCGAGGGCGAATTCTGTCGCAGAAACACACTGTACTAAATCAGAAACCTGCAGGAAACACTTCACATATGATGAAGGTAAATGAGGAACAAAAACCATCAGCAGGTTTTTCTGGTTCTTCCAAACTTCAAGTCGACTCTTCTGCCGAGGCCAAATACCCGTTACAGCTTTATCCTTTCTCTTTCACAATGTCAGTGAATAACAGTTTTGTTTAAAAGAGTCGTGATTCATATCTATCAGTGACAGAAGGCTGGTGAGGGAGGAATATTTAATAACTGGGCGAGAGACATTAGAATTAAATGCGGAGGCGAGAAAGAGACAAAGCGCCAGAGAGTGAGAGACCGAAGAAGAGACAGCAGGGACGGAGAGGAAGGTGTCGAGAGAAAGCTTTGCCAAAGAAGGAGATGAGGAGAGTTTGGAGAGTCAAACAATATACACACACACACACACACAGACACACGCACACACACACACACACACACAGACACACACACACACACAGACACACACAGACACACACAGACACACACAGACACACACTAAGAACACAGAGCGTGAAGATTGATGGTGAATCCCAGGAAGACTTGATGCCGATGGCTGGCTGTGAGCAGGCCAACATAAACACACTCCCAGGGAAAGGTGTGTGTGTGTGTGTGTGTGTGTGTGTGTGTGTGTGTGTGTGTGTGTGTGTGTGTGTGTGAGAGAGAGAGAGAGACTAACTAACTAATCAGAAACTCACTGTCTAAATCTACCTCAGTCAACACCAACAACCAATCAATCATCTGGTACATAAAAGGTCAAAATCCATATCTTCAAATGACTTATTTTGTTCCATCAACAGTTTAAAACCTCCAAATTATTGATTGACAATCACACACAAACCAAGAAAAACAGCAAATCCTCACAAATCAGAAGCTGGAATTGAGGAACATTTTATGTTTCTGCTTGTAAAAACGACAATTACTCATCCACTCGGCTCTAAACTCAACAGATACAGCAGACGCCTCGTCTCCGAGGCTGAACCGATCCGAAGGGAGTCCTGTGCAAAAGCTCCAAAGTAAACAACCAGGAGCGATGCAGTGCCATCTTTAAATTGCCCTTCAACTCCCGGGATCTTCCAGTAAATATTTACAGAGAAGCAGAGACCAGAGCGGCTCTCAGTCGGCCCGGCTGCCTCTCCTCACGTCCACATCAGGACCGGCGCTCATCGGCGCCGAGGCTTTGGGTCGCTGAAGCGAGTTACTCGGCGACGATTCGCGGAAAAGAGAGAAAAGAGAAAACGTTGTAAATGTTGTAAATACAGCCGTGGTATTTCCTGCTAAATACCAGCTGTGGCTTCACTTGCCATCCAGCTTTTGCTTTTTTTAAGTGATGATTTTAAAATAGTTAAAAAGGACTTAACTAGAACTGCAACGATTAGTAGATCAATACATTTTTATTTGATCAACTATTCTAACAACTGAATAAATGTTTTCTTGAATTTGAATATCTGAGTTTTACACTGTTCTGTCGTAGGAAATCAAATCAGGCATTTTACACTATTTTCTGTTACTTTGTGGATAAAATTATTAATCGATCAGTCTAGAGAATAATCAGCCGATTAATTGATGATGAAAATAATTGGTTGGGAGCAGCCGTGGATTTAATGATCTTCTACATCTCCTGAGAAAAACAAAACTGTAAAACTGAAACTGCGCTGAGGCCACAGAAGTCAGTGTTCAATATTTTACAAAATAAAAGTCTGGTAAACCAGCAATTACATTTAATTGAATGCTATATAAATTAACTGCTCTTTTCTCACACTGAAGACAAGAGTTTCACTTTTATTGTCTGTGACACCAAAACAAACTGTGCTACATTCATTTCAGACCTCGGGTAGAAGCAGATCGTTCAGCTCTGTCTCTTCCTGTTCGTAGCTGTGGAAAGGTTTGTCAATACTTCCTGGTTGTGAGGCTCAGGGTCACGGGTCATCTCATTACAGCATCTGGGTTTAAGGCCGGAGGAGCTGAATCCTTTGAGATCTCATCAGCTGTCAGACGCTGGGCCCCGCTATTGATCCCATTGATTGATCATTAGAGGAAAGCTACACTAAACATTACACAGTGGGGTTCAGTAAAGGTTTTGTAGGGTGATACTGACAGATCAGAGGTTGTGCTTTTTATTTTGTATCTTTACTTTCTAATCAACTTTTATTATGAAGAATTTGACAGGTGCAAACGATATCTCATAATGTGTGATTGAAAGCTCTGGAACAAGCTGGTGAAAGGACCTTGAGTGCTTCTTTTTGATCTTATCTATACCCTGGCTTTTATTTATTCTTACTTTTAATATTATATTAAATGTAATTAATACCATTCTACCTCCGTTTTACTGTATTTTAATGTTCTGTTTACCAACTTTTTCTCTCTCATTACTTACATTATTACGTTCCCAGCTGCTGAACTAAACGTCCAGTATCTGCTGTTCCCAAAACATATCCGCTATTATTTTGAAGGAAACATTACAATTCATGAGCTGAGATGTTTCTGAGACGTCTCCATTACGAGTGCAGGGATTCAAACTGCAGCCAAGTCAGCGCTCCAGCAGCCAGTGTTTAATACAGTTTAAATAAGATGTTTACCTGCTGGTTTGGAGGAGGGGGTAATGTCAACGTATTTACAAGAGAAGCAACAGTAACTCTACTATTTACAAGTGCAGCAGCGGAGCAGAGTGAGATCTCAGTATTATTAGCATCAACCTTTACAGGCATGCTGGACTCAGTGGGTGAGAGGGTTCAGGGAACGCAGCCAGAGAGCGAGAGAGAGAGAGAGAGAGCAGGGAACGAGTGATGGATTGCTGCAAGAGAAGGTGGGAGAAGGTGAGAGAGGTGGAGAAATGACAAAACACAGCGAGGAAGGACGAATAAAAAACGAAAAGAGAGAGGAAGCTGAAACAAGCCGAGCAACTGAGGCGAAGAAAGGCCCTTCTCGAGCAGAGAGCAAACTTTACATGGCGGAGAAAAGAGCCCCATGTGTTCCAAGTGTCTCATTTAACTCCATTCAGCCCCGATACAAAACATCACCGGGGCCAAACAGAGGAGCCGTTCATGTCCGGAAGAAAATACACAAACAAGCAAAACATTCAAATCGACAGAGACGGATGTGCTGGAGGGCACTCGACTCGAGGGTCTGAGTCCAAGAGGCGGAGAGGGTTAGGGGTTACAGAGAGACACCAACATGTGGGACAAACTGGAAACTGCGGGAAGTGAAATCCAGGAGAGGAAGAGGGAACGTCCCGCCCCCAATAACAAGGGGCACACTGGGAAACGTCAGGTGTCCACTGGTAAATAAGCAATGAAAAAACACACTTCCTGTTGTGTGTATGGAGACGTGTCTGAAGATTCTCAGTATCCAGGTCATGTTGTAATAGTAATAATATTGTAAGGTTTTGACTTTACCCTGTAAAGTACCCTGAGAATATATATGAACTATATGAATAAAATAGAATTGAACTGAATGTTAAATCCAAAGCAACTAACTCATCTAATGCAAGTGCAGATGCCTTCGACAGTACAAAGACTTTTTACAGACTAAACATTTGGATTAATGGAAGAGATAATCAATAAAGAACATAATCATTAGTTCCAGCCTTCGTTAAACCTCAAAACAACAACGAAACAAGTTCATACTGACACGCAGACACACTATAATAAAGAGCTGTGTGTGAATGTTGGAGCTAAGCTTTAAAAATCAATGTTTTTCCTGCTGGTTTGAATCATTACGTCACATGTTATTATTATGTAACAGCATTGATATCCAAATTCAGATTGTGTTACTATGACAAGATAAAAAAAGAGTCAAATTATATTAAGTGATGTTCATTGCAAAGACGGCCTCTGCTAACTTCAGAGCCTGTTAATGAATGACGCTTCCTCAGCCTTACATTCAGCTTCCTGCTCTGAGCAGCAGAATATGACAGAAACGTCTGGAACAACCAGAGATCCTGGAGGAGCACGATCACTGCTGCTAAACCAGAAGTGGTTTATTGTGCAAATAGTCCTAAGTGGTGCCGGTTTCCTGCCGTGGGGGCTTTTAATCGACACTTCCTGTCAGCTGCTGTGCTGCCGGTTACAGCTGGGGCCAGAGCTCGACGTGATGACGGTCGTGTCAATACATATCGACCGGTCCCTCTGCGCCGGGCTCCTGTTTCAGTCACACGGGGTCGGGTCAGTGTGGCGCAGTAGTCAACTTCATCCTGTTCACTCCACCCCTCTCTAGCTTCAAGCTGAAGCAGCTCCAACATTTGTCTTTTTATTTTGATGCGTTGTGCGACAGCAGCGGCGAGCGCCTCGCTTAAGGACACCTGGCATTTGAACATTCCCTCAGGTGTGATTATTCTGTTTGTGCTGTGTAATTTGATTTGTGAGAGTTTTGAACTTTAGGATGATTTTTCATAACGTGACTCTGTTACTGTGATCACAGAGCTTAAAGGAGCCATTTGTAAGTGTTGCTATTGCTACACAGCTAACGTTAGCATTAACAGATGTTCACTTACCAGTCTAGAAGAAGAATTAAACTGCCTTTTAAAATGCCTTTACTCACTAAGAGCTGTCTCCAGTGGTGGAAAGCAACACCAATATTAACTTGTTAACTATTAACTAGCTATTTCTCACTTTCAGCTTATTCAGTTATTTCTTAGCAGCTTCGCTAGCCCTCGTCACTTTCCGATACCGAGTCACTGTATCGTCCAGTCTGCTCTGACGTATTGTAACCTCTTGTCTAGTAAACACAACAATGGCTGAAGCTCTTGGCAAGACTGCTAAGTAAACAGCTGCTAATGCTAACACTAGCTATGTAGCAATAGCAAAACTAGCCCCTTTAAAAATACACTTGACCCAAACATATTATTCACATATACATTGTGAGAGAGAGAGATAATAAACTACTGAGAATAATATTAATAATAATAATAATAATAATAATAATAATGGGGCGGTGAATATGATCAGGAAAGTAATCAATTGCAATTAAAAGTCTGATAAGTGAGTGAACAACTTTGTTTGTAATATGAGAGTTAACATTTGCTCCCATGTCACCCCAGAAAACTAGTTATAATAGGGATCAAAATCAAATATTTATACATCAAAATATTAGAAAATGACTCCAAAAACCAAACATAATATAATAAAACTGAACAATGAATTTTGTTCCACTGTTAGGCATTACATCAGACCAAATTCTAATGTGTCATGGACAAAAGACGTTTGTAGAACGATGATGTTGTCACAGGAAACACTGTATTATCATCTAGCACTAGCATATGTAAAGAAAAAATAGACTTTAAAAGTAAGTGGAACAAGGATGTTTGGAGGACAGCAACTACGCCCTAAAAACTTAAATTGGACATTTAATAAAAGGGTTAGTGGGTTTCTGGAGATTCTCGTCCCCAAAAGAGAAACTGCGTAATCTGTTTAGTCGTGCGTGTGCAGCAAAAAACTCAATGTACCCTCATTTTTTTTGTCTTCCACTTTCGTCACATTCTTGTAACCACAGATCTGCGGCATCGCGACAGCACTAAGAGGAAATTTCAGGGTATAAATGTGAGAAATTAAACCTCAGAGCATCGACAACTTGGCGGCTCCTTCCAGTGATAACCGACCCGATCTAAACTCCGCTCCTGAGGTGCCTCCTCATCGACTCCAATATCTATTTGGTTTTCTAGGTCAGAGCGGCGACAAGCTGACAAACAGCATCAAGCAAGGAGCGAATTAGGAGCCGGCCCTGGCTGAAGACATGGAGGTGGTGGTGGTGGGGGTCTTTTTTGGATCCATTTCTGGTCTCCGGAGATATGGAAGCCTCCGAAACATTGGAGGGCTCTCAGTGTGTGTGTGTGTGTGTGTGTGTGTGTGTGTGTGTGTGTCAGCAGTGGGTGGATAGGCCCTTGGGATATATCGACCCTGGGGAAGATGGCAGGAATCCCGAGGCCCATCTGTCATTCACACTCACGCACACACATGCCAATTAACCCATCCTCGCTTCAACGCGCAGTCTCCCAAATTATCAGTCAATGAGCTGCGTTTTGGAGGTGACATTTTAAAACCCAATAAACCGCGGAACATAAAACACACTTTGGACACTTAAGATGAACAAGGTGTCACCTACAGCTCACACGTTACCGCTGAAGCGTAAAAAGGCCAATCGAATACAACCGGGAAAAAATCACCGCAATGAACAAGAAGGCACGAACGATGACATTTAACAGCACTATCTAACAGCAGCCTCGTCTTTATGCACCTGTGATGCACTTTTATCTTTACAATTTACGATCCGTTAAAGCAGCTTTGAGGCGTCCAAGGTGACATCGCTCAGGCTCGTGTTCAAGTTGTCGCGTGTAAAGCCCTTTGGATTTTCTTGTCTGCACTCAAACATTAGAAAATTTCCTCAATAATAAAAAAGGTAGAAAGTTTGAGTTACTGACAATAAGTTAGACTGTTTTAACCAATCACAGACAGCACACTTCCCCAAAGAAAAGGCAGCAACATGCTTTAGTTGTGGTATCAAAAGTTGAATTGTTATAATGGTCAAAAAACCCACTGAGACTCGATAACATCAGGCGTCTGTCAGCAATGGAAAAGGGTAAAAAAACACACATAACTGCATGTGATTCATTCACTGGTTCCCTGCAATTGTGTGTTTCCTCTCACACAAACTCGTCTGGTGGTGTAAAAGGAGTCGATCGCTAATCCGCTAATTTCAGTGTAAAAGACGTAAATCTTCTGTTTCCTCAGGTCCAGTGTAAAACAGGCAGGTGCTGGATACTGTAAACTCAAGTCTAAATCCTGGGTCACCAAAAACAGCAAATAACACAAACTACCACAGAGTCCATCACTGGAAGCGTCACCCGCCTATAAAAGGCACTTACATCATCACCAGCGGTTTAATCGATCCCCTAGTGCACGGGCACCATTCATTAAAAAGTACCATGACATAACTATGAGCAGTTCCTGTTCACAGTGCACTCATGGATGTGCAGACAACCACCTCTGGTTTACTCTGTATTTACAAGTTATTTCTGAGCGGATTTATGGACATGTATTGGTATTGTTATTGATAGACAGTGGAAATAATAGAAGTGAAAGTCGCTAAGAACGCGTGCATGGAATCTGTGGGCAGATCTGACTGAGTTACGACTCTGGGAAGCAGCACAAGAAGCACTAAGAGTTTTTATGGTAGCGTAATTGCCTCCGTGAGCTACAGTATGCGCGACAGCCACTGCTGCAGCTCCGGACTGCTGACCATGTTGGCGAATGGGCCAAATCAGCAGGTCACACCACAATAAATAACTTCTAGTTGCATGGACCTCTCCACCAAACTTCACAGTATCTTCACCTCGCATTTCTACCGCAGTTCAACAAAGTTAGAAAACTTCTAACAACTTTATGTTACGACAGAAAAGAGCTTTAAAAACACACACACACACACACACACACACACACACACCGCATCATCAATCCAAATCAGAATATCCAGAGTGGTGATGGTCGGTGGTTACTGTAACACTGAATCAGATATCTGACCCTGCAGTGAGCGAAGGGGGGGGGGGGCATCTGATACTCGATGACCTGCACTCACGGGGGACTTCACTCTGCCGGGGGGGATCAATACAGTGAGGAGGATTTGATTTGACAGAGAGAAACAGAGGGAGAGCTACGGATGAGGGAGGTGGAGGAGGAACTGTGTAAATTAGACTGAGATAAAAGGAGAAAGAAGAAAGAGAAAGGGAAGAGACTGTCAGGAAGAGGGAGATGGACGGATGGAGAGAGAGAGAGAGAGAGAGAGAGAGAGAGAGAGAGCAGGAGGATGAAAGGTAAAGATGAGAAGGAGAGCGAGAACAGACAGATCACCGCCTCCTCCGCTGGGCTGCGTTCGCACAGAGCTACGACCCCTCAGCGTTACGCAACGTGTTGACGGTTCAAAGAGTCAGAGACTCGAGCGGCATCGTCTTTTTTTAATCAGAACTCGTCTGAAAACAAGAGATCGTGCTGCTTTTTTATCTCCTCCGTGAGGAAACAGGCAGCAGGAGGGTGGAGATGGGAATTCCTGGCTGGAGATGGGTGTGAAACTACTTCTACAAATATATTATTTTCCTCATTGATTCATGTATTTCTGGATTCATTAACTGATCCTTATTTCCAACAGTGCAACGTGATGATGATCCGACCAACAGCCAGCAGCCTAAAATGTTCAATTCATAATGATCTCACATTGGAAAAGCTGTAGTCGATGAATATGTGGAATTTCTGCTCAACAATTAATTTAAAGTGATTCCCTAAGAATCGAATGAATCTTCAACTAATTGACAAACAGCCAAACGAGTTGCTGCACGTCGTTCCCCCCCCCCACACTTCCTGTCTATCGTCACTGTTCCTACCAAATAAAAGCATAAAAATGCCAGAGAGAATAATAATCACAACAACAACAATAATAATAATTATAATTAGAATAATTGCATGAACTAGAATAGACAAGTTCAGCTAGGTTATGTAATCAGTCTTCCCCTGTCACTACAAAATAAAAGTCCAAATAAGTCCAAATCGTTTTGTGCAGGAAACCCTTGAATGTGAGATCATACTAATATACCATACTATAATATAATAATAATTGTTTGTTTTTTTGTTTTTTATTTCTATTTAAATGTTAAACAAAAAAACATAAACTGGAAAAATCTCTGATGTTCAGTATCGACAAACAGGCAGAACACAGAGTGCTTTCAGTGGCAGTGGAAAGGTGCTATCGATGCTTCCTCAGCAAGGATTGCGTTACTTAGGTGTTTGTGTGTGTGTGTGTGTGTGTGTGTGTGTGTGTGTGTGTGTGTGTGTGGGGGGGGGGGGGGTTGCAGTGGCTGGGGCCGGCGTTGCCCAGTCAGACTCCACAGTGAGTGCTCCTCGTCTTCACACTGATCCCTCGGGTAAAATCACACTACGTCATGTCGTCCCCTTTGCTTGGTGAAGATGTCAGCAGTGACTACCTGCAGCTACAGACCTGGACCGGGACCGGGACCTGGACCTGGACCTGGACCTGGACCTGGACCTGGACCCAGGTTGGGGGAGCTGAGATGAAGTTAATCTTCTGGTGAATTGAACTGAATGTAATATAGTCTCTGACTTTTCTTTAACAGCTCCTATCTGTAAAAACAAAATGTTGGTGCACATTTCTGTCATTAGCATAGTTAGCACGCATTAGCTCAGAGCGCTAACTTGGCTTGTTTACTAAATGTCGTGAACATGGCCGTCACCCTGAACGCCACAACAAAAATGTGGCAAAAAAGGAACAGTCTGTTTTCAAAAGTTCGAGTCGGATAAAGCCCTGTTCACGATGACCGATTGATGATTAACTAAACAACAGTTTCTTCCCCTGGGCCATCAGAACTCTTTTACCTGCAATATCCCTTTGTGTCCTTTTGTCTCATGTGTGTTTTGACTGTTTGCACTGATCAGGAAGCAGCTCTACAAATTTCATTGTATATTTATTTATTTATTTACTTATTTTTGTACAATGTCAATAAAGTTTTTCTATTCTACTCTATCCCGGCTGCTGGTCGTCATGCACGAACTGAACAAACCAAACTGTGATGAATCAGAAGAAGCTGGTGGCGTCACGTCTGCAGACTATTAAACTTGACCGGCCTCAGTGGGACCGATGCCAAAATCCATCACTCATTTAAACCGTCTGTGTCCGTCTATGGTTGGCTGAGGGGGAGGGGGGGGGGGTTGATGGGGGGGGGGGGGGGGGGGGGTGTTGTTGTATTGCCTGGGGTGTCAGTGCTGTCAGCAGAGGCAGAGCCCTGACATTACACTGACATCAGTGAGGAACCAGGTCATTGTTATATAACCAACCCAGCAGAGGAGAGCGCAGCAACAGCAGGACGGGGACGAGGCTCCTGCTGTTTTCCTGATTGTTTCGTGATTCAGGTTTTAAAAAGGTCAACGACATCAAAAAAACAACAAGTGATGTTTTCATCAAGTTTGTTTTTTTTTTTGTTTTCCTACAGGTGCAAAGACAGAACTGAACTTTGAAAGGAAGAAATAAAAAATCACTTTGGCAGACAGTCACTTGAATAAAAGGCAAAATAAAAAGTCGCCTAATACACGTGGTGTCACAGAGAGGATCCTCTCACAGCTGCTGCTTCACCGGTGACGTTTAAACAGGAAAAAGATTTTGTTAAAGAGATCATTTGAATCGAACCCTGAACCTGTAGGATTCCTCTTCAAATCCTCTTAACATGATTTTAGAGCTGAAATGATCAACAAATAATCAATTAATGGTTTAAATCATGTTCCAGGTAAAAACATTCCTCTGTTGGAGCTTCTGAAATGTGACAATTCGCTGTTTTTCTTTGTTTTATATCCTTAAAGAATGAATCAGTTTGGGTTTTTAGATGTTTTTACAATATTTTATAAACAAAACCTTTTATTGATTAATTGAATTAATAATCAGCAGATTGATATAATGCATCTGCATTTACACACAAACACATATGCAGTCAGCACACCTCCACTGTTCATGTGTTACTATGCAGACTACAGGCTGAGGCCTGAAGCCGCGATATTTCTTTTTTTACCCAGAATCCCATTCGGCAGCAGCTTTCCCTACTCATGTTTAATGAGCTCAGCTGACAGCCTCAATGAAAGTTTGATGAAGCCCTAGACACTGTATGCCCCCCCCCACACACACACACACATACACACACACACACACACACACAGGGATGACATACCAAAATACAAACACACACGGGGGAAAGAAAACACACACACACTATAAACCCATATTCTCACAGCTTGAGGACGAGTTATCTGCTGTGTGAAAAAGTAGCTTACGATCTAATGATAAGTAATCCTCATGTGAATGAGCACAGAGACCCACTTTATGCTGTCATGTGACGTTTCGTCATCTCACACACACACACACACACACACACACACACACACACACACACACACACACACACACACACTCCCGCTCTCCTACACACCGACCGATGAAAATCACAACTCCACGTTCCCAGGTCTTCCTCGCCCTCGCATCCTAAATCTCTCTCTCTCAGAAAACAAAGCAACCTCAATGAAATAGGCACAATTTGGGAAAATGCACACACACACACACACACACACTCACACACACACACACACACACACAGAGCATGACTTGCAGCTGTGTGGAGGGGCTCTGCTGCCCAGTAGACTCAGCTCCTTGCAGCCTATTTTTATCCTTAATGCCACAGTAAACCAACACAGGCCTGCTGCTTGATTAAACCTCATAGTCCCTGTGGGCAGAAGCACAAAAAGCCCCCCAACATCTGATAGGGCCGAGAGTGTGTTTATTACTTTGTGTGTGTGTGTGTGTGTGTGTGAGGGTTTGTGGAGCAGTCATGTGCATGCATATCTATTTTTCTGAATAAATGTGTGTCAGCACTTTATATCCGGCTGATTTAACCTCATGCGGGAAAAAAAAAATCCTGCAAACACAAAAACAGACACACACACGCACAGGCATGAACACACACACACACACACAGGCATGAACACACACACACACACACGGGCATGAACACACACACACATACACAGGCATGAACACACAACTCTAAGCCCCTGCCACCATGCACACACACATATACACGGAGAAAGAGAGAGAAACATGCGAATGGACAGTAGTCGGACAAAACTTGTATTGAAGTAATCGCTAGATGCATGCATGCACACACACGCACACACGCACGCACGCACACACACACACACCTCAGTGCATGTAAACACTCGTGCACTCAACCTGAATGTGTGTATTACCACCCGCTTGGCAGGAGAGGTGAGATGAAAAAGGCAGAGGTACAAGCCAGAGGGCTCGTATCCAACAGCTCCTCTGATATCACACATCAGTTAAAAATCACAGAGCTCAGCAACTCTCAACACCTGACCACACACACACACACACTCACACACACACACACACACACACGCACACACATGCACACAGACACACACGCTGCTGCCCTATCACAAAGACAAATATAGACCGAAAAACAACACCATCACGCTCCAGGCAGGAAATCAAATTGTTTGTCAAAAGGCCACAGCAGCTGGTAAACGCTGAAGTTTCACTATTTGACCAAAAAAACAAACCACCACCAACAACAACAACAACAACAACAGGACATCTGAACGGGAGGTCACCGGCCACAGCGGCTGGTAATGAAGACAGGACGCCACAGCATCAACCACCAAACCAAACTCTTTTTATAGAACATTTTGGTCACGGCTGGTGGTCAGTTGTCACCCTGGGAAAAGACTGCAGTGTGTTTCAACACAGCGTTCAGCCCCGACTCCCAAAGCTACGGTTGTTTAAATGTGTGCAATCTCCACTGACCAGTTTTCTAGGGGAGATCTTGAATTAATAGATTTATAAAATAAAAATAAAACAGCTGTGACACCTCAGTGTTCTCACATCTGGATGCTTGTAATGTCAGTGATTTAAAACACACCCTGATAGAACAAGTGCAAATGTGAAGTGCAGAGAGGATGGGAAGAAAAGAGGAAAGGTGAAGAAAGGAGTGAAGGAGGGAAGGAGGGAAGTCGTCGTGGCTCAGAGAAAGTTTCTTGCTGAGGTGTGCAGCTCTCGGTTCGTTAAGGAGTCAGGACTCTGCTGACGGAGCGTCGGGCCGCCTGGTGAACACAATCAATGAATCACAAGCTGGAGAAAAGAGCAGCGGTGGCGGCGGCGGCGGCGTATCGTGGGCTGAGGACGGAGTCGATGAGTGAAATCCCAGCGTCACGGCCGCTGCCCACTCAGATAAATTAAGCAGGTTTGTGAGCGTGGGCACCGGCGTGACACGCTGTACACATCACACCGGTGGAACGGTTTCACGTCTCCTCACACGCTCAGAGTTCAGAGGCTTTTCTCTCTTTCTGTCTGATTTTGCGAGGGAGGACGTGGTTAACCATTCGTCGAGTCCTAATCAGTTAAAACAAAAAACAACCTGATTTTATTCTATTTCTCCGCCTCTGTGCGTCCCTACGAGGAAAAATAAAACAGTCCCTCACTTCCACATGTTCATTAGATCACAATTTCCCTTCCAGCTGCTCAGAAAATGTCTCTCACACACACAAAGGGAATATTCAACCAGCGCTATCGACCGGCCTGAGTCGTCTAATAAAGGGCGGCGGGCGGGAGAAGAGGAGCCTTTCAAACGAGCAATCGTTCAACGGAAACGATTTCATTTTGTCTAATTAACTAATCTCTTCATTCACAACACATACCAACAAACGGCGCAGTCGAATACGCTTCAGTCACCAGATTACAGACACAGTGATGCTCCAGACAAACAGGTGAGATAAAGAGGTAGGAGGACGAGGAGCAGCAGAGGAGAGAGGGAGGAGGAGGACGGGATTCTTCCTTCTTCCCAGATAAGAGGTTATTAGAGTCAGAAGAGAGGAAGGAAGGAAGGAGTGAGTGAGGGAGGGAGGGAGGGAGGGAGGGAGGGGAGGTAATGTCATGTCCTCCCTGTCGAGTGAAAAGACGGAGCAGTTGTTACCGGACAAGCGATGGTTGAAATCTGAGAGCAACATGAGAGGAGAGAACAGAAAGACACTTCTTCTAAAACCTTTGCCATTATTTATGAAATCTTCAGGATGGAGAGAATCACTTTATATAATCGCCCGTCACATCATTCATCACATCCTGAGCTCATCAGATGATCCACATCACATCCATCCAGACCTCCACCACCAGCGTCTAGACCCCCCCCCCCAAGATGATGACAGACTCCTCATCTGTGTCTTCAGAGTCGAATAAATGAATTTTACTTCTCTCGTCTCTCCTGACTGAAGCACAGTGGCGCAGATCGCCGTCTCTTTGTGAAACGTGTGACAGTCTCAAAGGAAAGAGGTCAAGCGGCTCGAGGTGAATCACATTCTGAAACGGGAACGTTTGACACATCATGAATACGTTCTGCATCAGCACACTCTTCTATTTGTCATCCAACGCAACCCGTTTACTTCTCTTCCTCCTCTTTCTTTCTTTTTCTCCCCCCCTTCGCTCATAACCTCAACCCTTTGAACCTTATCTTGGCACTGACGTTGGTCAGGACTGTAATCACTCTGCAGGCTGAAAGTCAATGTGGTCCTCACTAAGACAGCAACACAAGGAAACACACATGCAGGACAAAACCCCTGGTGACTCAACATACAGTCAAGACGCCCCTTCGCCAAAACCTCTAATGTACATACCAGGGCTTCCCATAAAGAGACCGCGCTGTAATGACGCGGCGCCTCCCGGCACCGTGAAAAACAACGTCTCACAGCGCCGAATTAAAACAGCCTGGGAAGGTTCAGAATTGACCCCGACAGCGAAAGGCCTGCGGTGAAAACGGGGCAGTAAAAGGCGTTGGCTTGACCATAAACCGGCTTTAACGTCTTCGTCAGTATTCAGCTCCATGGAAAACTTTTTTTTTTTTTAAATTAAATCAGGGTTTGTGGAGTGTTTGATAATGAGATGAGCTTTAAATGTTCATTAAATATCTTTTTATTATTTGGTTCACAGCTGCAAGAAACAATTACGCTCTTTTATCGTCTGATTGTTTTTCATTCAAAGCGATTAGTTTTTGAAATGTCCAAAAAATGTGACAAATTCCTTGTAAAAATTGTTGTTTCCACCCAATTGTCCAAAACACAAAGATGATCAATTTACACTAATATAAAACAGAGACAACAAACGTTCTGTATTTTTACCTCCGCCCACGTCCGTTTGTTTGTCAACAGGATTACAAAGAAAAATAAAAAATACTGAAGTGATTTGGGAGGGGACGTGGGCCACTGACGAACTGACGAACCCATTAGATTTTGGGGAAGATGTTGGATCGTTCACTTTTAATTAGATTTATTTTTCTCTACGAAGTGTGGCGTGTGTCGTTTGACGTCGCCCTCTCTCGGTGTCCTTCTAGTTGCTTCATAAATGACTAAGTTTTAAAATGATTTTCCAAATTTTTCTCAACTTCACGGCTAAATTAATCCATACTAATTGATCTTTCACTTCAGCAGTAATTTGGTGCTTTGATTACTTTAAATCCCGCTGATATCCAGCAGATCTTCTGGGACATCTCGTGAGTTGCGACTGGATTACCGATGCAGCTGTTCCAGATGTAAAGGATGGCTTTAATTCCACCAAAATGGCAAAAACACAGTTTGATGTTAACCCCCATAATGTGCACTTTACACCCTTTGTTTCTGCCAATAAGTATTTTCAAAAGCCTGTTTACCCATTTTCTCTCTGTGTTTATCTCATTCTGGGATCAAGCTGTTAAAATCTTTTCATAAGTATAGCCCCAGAAATACGACTGATTCATTTTCCAGTTCGACCAAACAACCACGTGTTTCTCTGCGGAGGAAGGACTCGGTTCACTATCATGAATCAGAATCAGAAGTCCTGCAGCTTTGGGGCTTTTTACTCGCAACACGCTCCGTCCCGACTCCGCTGCCAGGACCTGGGCATCCAAAAAAAAAAGGAAAAAAGACTCTGGCACTCCGGCCCGGTCCTGCCACGCGGCCGGTTGGCGAGGCGAGAACCGGCTCCGGTGTGAAACAGAGGGTCGCTCGCACACCGGCAGGGGCCGAAGCAGCAGGTACGCCCTCTAATCTGTGTCTGTTGCACAGGGAAGAGCTGGCACCGTCTGAAACGGTTACTCATCAGCCCCGTGCCATTACCACCGCGGAGTCTGCAGGTTTTTCATTCCAACAAACCACCACAGCGGCTGATTTTGCTGATTAGCGAGACTTCATCCAGGGAGGAGGCACTAATTAGTGAAATGAGCTGGATGGAATGAAAGTCTGCATCCAATCAGGCCTAAATGGCACCAGGTTGAAAACCACTGCCTTAAAGAAAATGAAGCAGCAATGTATAATTACACAAAATGAGCAAATATGTCGCGTCTGATAAGATTAATTATCAATGCAGCCTTAAAGCCATCCTGTTGGTTTATCTCAAGACTGTTGAACTCTAGTTACCCCTCAGTTAAATGCTGAACTTGGGAAGACTTCGCTCATTTAGTTTTTGAAAATGCTTAGTTTCAGTTTAGTATTTAAATATATATATACGTATATATATAGTTTGAGTGTTTGCTGTCGTCTGTTTTGTAATATGGGGGATTTTGTCAGGTGCAAGGTGCATTCAAAAAGGTTTAGGATTAAAACAAAACATTTTAAAAACTATAGTACAGTATGTGTATGTATGTGTACAGTAATGTATATAAGCCTCGCTTGATTTTCCTTACTCATCTTCAGTTCATAAACTTTCCCGGGAACACAAGCTGCTTTTGTGCAGAGATCACTGGTTCTCAAACTGGATGAAAAATATGGTGTGAAAAAGTTCAATGTATATGATTTATGTAGAGAAAATTAACAAACACGTGTTTACTGATGCTATCGCTCTGACCTTTATTTCACTGAGACTCAGTTATCAGTCAATCGTTAACAAATTACCATTGTTAATGATTGATGAAAATAGCTGGATGTGAGAAAACATTTGTGAACCAAAGTGAAATATGAATGGATGAAGAAAAGCATTAAAGCTCCTCCAGTGTAAAGGTCTGTGTTCATGTGTAGTGTGATTATAGATCAGCTCTAGCTTCTATATTAATACTGTGAAAGTATCAAAGCCTCAGTCCACAGAGAAATGCACACAGCCTGTATTCAGAAACTGAGCCTTAAAACCAGCCGTCAGGACTTCTGGAACTTTGTGATGTCACAACAAAGCAGTCACCAAGCCCCGCCCACCTGGACCCACCATCCAAACCTTGCAGGATTTGGAGTGTTTTACCTGAAATCTGCTATATTTTTATTGGCTCATTCAGAAAACAGTCAGCCAATCAGAATAGAGGCTCAAAGCTTCCTCTCTTCTGATTGGCTCACCGACCTGTTGTTACTAAAGCTGCAGAGAGAAGCCTGAGAGAGGAGATGTAAAACTACACTGACATGGTTTTTGGTTCTTATGCATCAACACTTCAAATAAAACACAGAAGAAGAAGACAATATGGAGCTTTAAAAGCACCAGATTTAAAGCACCGACAGAAAACTAAATGAAACTAAAGAAACTAAACCCTGTAGCCCCCACAGGTGCGGCCTGCTCTCCCTCGTCAGATACAAAATGCTTGACGGTGACAAGCAACAGACACATAAGAGTCACTTCTCCCACACAGAAACCTTGTTTTCTGCTGATCTGACCAAAAATTGTCATCAAGGGGAAGAACAGAGCCGCCAGTATCGCTCAGGAACTCGACATCTAGACAAAGCATCGGCTGTGTTGGAGCAGAACTCACGGCAACCCCCCACCCCCCGACCTCCCCGACCCCCCTTCCCCCACCCCCTCCGACGGCACTTTCTTCACCCACACCAGTCACGACCTCGAGCCCCCACCCACCAGGGGCAAAAGCACTCTGGCTCACCCTGAACGGAAGATCACACAACACGAAAAAGTGGAGGTGGAGGGGAGGACAGGCTGTTTTTGTTAGGGCCGTTGCCGTGGAGAGGAGCGGCGACCACGAGAGCCAAAAAGAAACGCAGATGGGAGTGCTGTAGTAGCTGCTGAATGCTTGTAAATTTAATTGCTTTCGCTCCGATGCATTACTGCGAAGCCAACGGGGGAGACAGTAAGTCGAGCTGGAGAGAGAGGCCTAATCGATTAATGGCTGAAACAGGAAAAAAAAAAAAGGAGGCCGTTATTCCCACACTGACTCAACTAAAAACCTCTCACGCTCAGGAGCCACCGGACGGCACTGATTCACTATTTCTTGCCACCGAATTGTGACAGCAGCAGAGAACTGATAATAAACTGCGGATCGCGGCTAAAAAACCGGAGGAGATCTCGCTCAAAACCACAAATGTCAACCGCAGTCAATCAGGACTCGTCCTCTGAGGAGCATGAATTCCTTCCACGCGACAGTCGCTGAGATATTTCAGTCCGGATCCCAAAAAGAAAACACCTTCATATCTTCGATGCCGTCTCTCTTCCATCCTGCGTTCGCCTGGCGTCGGCCCACAATTCCACACCGTGGACATCTTGGCCTGAGCAGCCGTCCATTTTGTAATGACTCAGAGGCGTTCTTTGACATTTAGATTAGAGCGTCTCTCTTCCATTCGCAGCCTCTCGCACGCCTCCTCCCTCGGTTTTCACACGTGTTGAGACTCGGCCGCCGTCTCTCTCCTGTCGCCATCTCACACAGCAGCTCGGCTCGAGGAATCTATCTGCCGCTCCGTGACACACGTTCGGGTACATTCACCTCAGGTGTTAGACGGCACCGGCAGCAGCCGGGAGGCGGACTCTGCTCCGCAGCGGCTGGGTGGGCGGTTTGGTTTTGTGGCGGCGTTGTGCTCGAAGGCACTTGAGCAGCGACTAGGCCAGAACGCTTCAGCTGGTGCGAGAAACAGCTGCAGACTGAATGACCCCGAGAACATTTCACAGAACTCTCTCTTCCTTTTCACTGTCTATTTTTAAGACTCCACCAACAGCACTTTAAAATGACTAAATCATTGAAAGATGAAAACTTTGAGCACAGAGACGTGAAGTTTAAGGACCAGGCCTTCGAGCTGAAAAACTGAAAGAGCCGAGACATAAAAGCAGCTTTAGCCAAAATGGATAATACAGAAGCAACTGAGGACCAGTGAAGTAAATCTAACCGTAGGCATCCAACAAAATAAATACATAAATAACACATGAAATACAACACGGAGAAACCAAGAACTAAACCCAAAAAGATCAAAATCCCTTTCTTAAATGAGATTATACAAAAAGCTTGAGTATAGTTAAGATTCACTCTTCACACTCATCTATGTAAGTTGCTTATTACTACATGGTGAACCGCACTGTCGCTCCATATGTGCTAATAAACACAGTCATAGAGCACTTCAGAGTTATACTAATGCATTGTGTCATAATGGGTGTTATTTTGTGATTACGTATTAATTGGATCTTTTCTCGTTTCCACCGTAGCTAATGGCAATAAAGTCTATCCGCTGTGTTCCTGTGGAGCTGCAGCTGGAAAACTCCCACGCTCCTCTCTGCTGCCTCCGGCTACATCAGCATCAGCATCAGCAGCAGCAGGAGAGGAGCAGGTTAACAGGCCGAACAGAAAACCACAGATATTATTTCATGTAGAGAGATGATGATGATGATCATGATGAAGATCATGATGATGGAGAAGAAGAAAAAAAGAGAGAATAGCACTGAAAAGATGAAAAAATGAAACGGGTGCTCTCATATTGTTCCTGTCTGTTAATAGTAACATCAGAGAGACTCTGGAGTTTGTTGTGACTAGCAGATGTGGACAACAACAGCTAGCGTGGTTAGCATCTTTTATTTGTTTACGTTTTTTTTGCTCGTAACCGGCAGCAGCTGACACAGCATTCAGCGGTTGTGCTAATGCTAACTCTCGCTCTCTGTACCGACAAGGTTTCAGGTGTATTTAGCCCCGGCACACAGGTACCGCCTCTCTGTGTGTATGATCCAATCACCAGCCGCCTCCCCTGCACTCCGCTTCAGCTGCTGACAGACCGACCAACCGGCAGACAGACTCTTGACAGATCACGTCAGGTCTTCCTAGTTCAGTTTCACACCTCTGACAGGTGTGTGAATGCTTCCTACAAACACAAAGTGATTTGTAGCGACACACACACACACACACAAACACACACAAACACACACACACACACACGTGTTGTTACAGATACAAACTCTGTTGTCCGGAGTCCGGTGATTCCTTCAGACACGGTCCAGTAAGGCAAGCAGAGTTGACTATTTTTGTGTTTGCATCACCATCTCTCATTTCATTCCCCACCTCATCACGTGGAGCAGCCGTGTGTGTGTGTGTGTGTGTGTGTGTGTGTGTGTGTGTGAGAGAGAGTTAAAGTGTTCATGACGCTCTCAGCCCACATCAAACAGCAGCCATCAAATCAACCATGAGAGAGACGGAGGGACGAGAGGATCTGCTTCATGAGAGACCTGCACATGTGTATTACATAGGCGGTTTATTAGGAACACCTGGCTAAAACTAATACAGGTACACACTCACCAGTCCCACAATAAATCCTCCTCCTGATGATTTTTTGAAGAGATGTTGACTGGACGTTGTGGTCATGTTGGAGGCTGCAGTTTGTGCTGCGGCTGAACTGTGTTGACTTATAGTGACAGGTGTTTTTAATTATTCCATCAATGAGGGTAAATAACAGACACACCCCTCTGTGTGATGCAACACAGTTCAGCAGCAGCACAAACTGCAGCTTCAAAACTGATCGGACGGTTGAATCAAACATTTTTCATAAGAGTTGAATGTTAGAAAAACGTCATGGAGGAGGATTTCTTTCCAGTTGAAATCATGACAACTATCGTGATCAATCACAACCGCGATAATGTTGTCAGACACTTATAATAACAATCTGAACCTGTCAGTGGCAAAATCAAACACCTGAACATCATCTCTAAACAACAACACAGCCCAATCTGCCAGGTCCCATCAGGTCCCGTCAGGTCCCGTCAGGTCCCGTCAGGTCCCATCAGGTCCCGTCAGGTCCCGTCAGGTCCCGTCAGGTCCCATCAGGTCCCATCAGGTCCCATCAGGTCCCGTCGAGTCGGGTCCGGTATCAGACCATCTTTCAAACTTGAGCTGATTCATCAACTAGTTAAATCATTAGGATATTACTATCAATTATCACTCATTTGTTTGTTTTTCTTTTTTCCCCCCAAGCAAAAATTTTCCAGCAACATTTTTCTATTTCAAGTTTCTCATCTGCAAGAATTTTCTGCTTTTCTAAAAACTCTGGGACAAAAAAAACAACAACAAACGATTTGGGGGCGCCCTGATGGCTCACCTGGCTCCCACAAGGCATGTCATCCCCTCTCACTCTCTCTCTCTTTCACTGTGGCTTTCAAAATAAAGGCTCAAAAAATAACTTTAAAAAGCTTTTTATTTTCTGGGAAGTTCTGGAAAACCCAAGAAACGTCATTAATAACATTAAAAATCACAACTCTGCTTTCTCTCTGAGCGCACCGTGAAAAATCTGACACTTCATTCCTCCCATGTTTGTTTGCTGTTTATTTTTGACCCAGAAAAACACAAACACGATACAAGTCAGGTGTCCCACGCTCCCCAGTGTGGGGCGGCACACAGAGCAGAGCACTGATCACTGCCAGGGTCCGGGGGCGACTCCCACTGGGGCCACCCATGTTCAAGATGTATGCACCCGCAGCACTTTGGTTAAAAGCCTCCACCAAATGGCATCTGTTATATAATTATGTAAAGAATGAAGAGCGAGAGAGAGACAGAGAGAGAGAGAGAGAGAGAGAGAGGGAGGGAGAGGAGGCTGAAGAGTGAAATATAGGCCTATATAAAGAGGGAGGGGATACAGTGAGGGAGAGAGAGAGAGGATTATGAGGGAGAGAGGGATGGTTGCTATGACCTACTTCCTAAGCACTTCACCAATCGCTTCATTTCACAGTGAAGATTTATAGTGTGCACAGGCCACACACACACACACACACACACAGGACTACACTTTGGACGTGCACAGAGAAAACTACTTAAATACATAGAATTAGTGGTCCACAAAGCAAAGAAGAAGAATCCAAGAAAGGTCGGTTTCACATGCAGCGAGGCTTTAAGGTTCGTGAAGGTGCTCTGAAAAAGGACGGCTGAAAGGAAAACGCAGTTGAGCGAACTCTCACACGGAGCGAGGAGAAAGGGTAAATTATGTAAAAGCCCGTATTCACTCCGACATATTAATGCTTTTAAATGCCGAAGCGGTTTTTCTACCCCAGTGAAGTCTTTATGAGGGTGGAGGCTGAAACACCACAGCGATATCTAAAATGTCAAATCTCAGAATACGAATATGAATATCGTGATATAGGAGGTTATCGCGGTGCAACAAGTCTTAATTCTCCAATCAGAAACATGCTACAGTGATGACACTCACACTGCACATGCTCAGTCAGACCCTCCTCCCACCAGGAAGATATAAGACGTCACTGACCTCTTGTCTGAACGACAGTCTTG
>NC_079373.1:25996375-26031375 GCF_021018895.1 Seriola aureovittata
TCTTGGTTACGTTACTGAGCGTTCTGTGCTGAGCTTTTGGAGTCATCCTAGCTGGAGGTGTCACTTCCAGGGAGTGAAGATCTGAACTCTTTGAGATGACTCTGTAGCCCTCTCAGCGTCATGCTAATAACAGTTTGTGATGGTAAGCTTTCTGAGATCTTTTCTGTGAGGCAAAGTTCACATCAGCAGATATTTCTTGTGAAGAGCAAACTCAAATTTATTTATTTATTTTTTAACTCAAAGCGTCTCTAACCCACACCTCTAATCTGGTTTCATCGACTTGACGTCAGGTTTGATAACTCCTGACTCTACTTAGCTTTTGTTCATGTCATTATCCGAGGGGTTCACACACCTCTTCCAATCCACACTGAAGAACGACGCAATGAATTCTCTGTTCTTAGTTAAACAGATTGTCTTTGTCTATTATAACTTAGATGAAGATCATGGACATATTTTGGGACAAATTTACACACAAATGCAGGTGAAAGGGTTCACTCACTCTTTCTCGCCACTGTTAGTCTGAGTTTTATGAAAACATGGAGGGCGATGGGTTAAAACTGCTGGAGAAAAACTTAGAGAGATAAGATTTTCTGTTTTGTTCAGAACCATAGACTTGTAAAGATAAAAGAAATCTTAAGGATAAAATATGACCTCTAAGGTTATTACTTTTTTATACAATAACAAACTAAATTGTTTTTACAATTTTCCTTGTTGAAAACTATAGTGTTGGTGTTCATGTAAAAAAAATAAAAAGAGCTGTCAGGAGGAGAGCCGATAAACTGCATCACCTTTGGGAGAGAGAACCTTGGAGATAATGGATCTGAAGTTCGTAGAATAAAAACGTAGAGCACGACGTGCGTGTCAGTGAAGTTGTAAGCCAATCGGGAGGAAGTGTTGTCGTCACAGGTGGCTCCCAGTGGGTTGCTGTCTAACCAGCATGCATCGTGTTAAGTCAGCGTCGTACAGTCCGACACACGGCCAGCTCTTCTTCATGTCCTGAATCTGGCTTCTGTCATTTCTGCTTTGTTAAAAACACAATCCGTGAGGCTGGCGATAACGAGGCCTGTGTGCTGCATGTGTGATTAATCCGGTCCAGTCCAGTCCGAGAAGAGGCTGTTGCAGGAATCTCTGTTGCTTGGAGCACAAAAAGAGCACAAACAGAAAATGTTTCAGTACATTTCGTATTATTTATTTATTTTTTGGGTTCAGACTTCAGAAAGAAAACCATGAAAAGGAACCTGAGAAGATTAAAGACATGAATCCATTAAGAGGTCGACGGATGCAAGAGCACATTTTACTTTGACAGAGAGAGAGAGCGAGCGAGAGCGAGATGGGAAAAAAAGAGAAAAGTGCACAAACTGGAAACGTGATTCTCAGATGATCCACAAACACATTTTCATTGAATGTTTTTTTTTTTTTTTTTTGACGCCATTAGATGACAATGAAGAAATATGTTTACCTGTATGACACTGTTGAGAGCGAGCAGCAGGTGAACACCATGAGGTTCTGTTCACATGAAGGGTCTCTGAGGAGATCATTAAATCATTGTTGTGATCATGAGATTCTTGATTTGTTTCCTCTAGAAGATTTTCATTCTTCGTCCTGTTTCTCATCAGGTTTCTGAGCTCAGAGGAAATCAGACGCTGTGTTTTACCTGCTGCCGACAGCGTTCAGACAGCGGCACTACAAAGTTCTCCTTCTTAACATACATATGTAACATGCATGTATGTTTTATAAATCATTTACTTCATAATTGGGTAAAAAAAAAAAAAAATCTTTAATGTAGTCAGATTATTACACCTTTTTTTGTTTTTTAATTGTGATGCAGTGATGTCTTTTTTGTTTTATTTAATTATGCTCACACTAATTTCTCGAAAAGATGTGAAACAGTTTTTCCTGAAGAAAATAAACCCAGTATCTCATCACGTTTAAAAAAAACAAAACAAAAACAACCCTTAAAGTCTGAATATCCAGCTAAATGACCAGTTAGAGACGGGTGTTTTTTGGCAGCGAGGGCTGTTAAATGCCTGCAGTGAACTCTTCGCCGTCTGCAGTCCATCCATCCGGCCATGTCGTCGTGCGGCTGAATGGGTGTTTGAAACCCCTGCAGGAGGAGGACAGACAGCCAAATCATTTTCACAAGTGGCCCGGCGAGCGGTGCCACATGTTAACCCGGAGTCGTTGCAGAATGGCCCAGATTCTCCGTCCAGACGCGCCGCAGCCTTGACTGGAGGCCTTTTCTTTAAGGGCGGGCAGCAGGGCTGAAGAAAGAGGTCTCGCCATCGATTGATTTTCCTCACTTGCACTTGCCTGTATCCCACGCTTCAGGAGGCCCGAGAGCAGCCATTGATTGAGAGGCCACGCTGGTCATTCTTCCATTTTCCTCAAGACTTCCTCAATGAGCTGCTGTCTGTGTCATGGCCTCTCTCCTTTTAGTTTCCTCATTAAAGGAGGAAATGTAGGTCTTAATGATGGTCACAGCTGGCGGAGTTGTGGCGTAATGTGCTGTGATATATTGTGATATTTGGAGACTTCAAATATCAACAGAATCTGATGCTTGAAGACTCAAAGGCTCTCGGTTGTTTTTGTTTTTGATATACGTCCCCGTTATTGTTGATATTTGTATCCTCAAGTTAAGTGTCTCAGATTAGTAGTGTTCAAGTTATTTCCAGTATTGATTAATCTGTTGTTTAGCTTTTCGATCAATGAATTAATTGTAATTTGTGTAAATTGTCAGAAAAATGTCCATTTAGTAAATGTCCAATGAAGAAATACATTTCACAAGAATTACTGATTTGAGGGAAAAATATAAAAACCTTTTATTACTTTTGGAAAATAAAAAATGTAATTTATCATGTGAAGCACTTTTCACATTTGACAAAACAATCTCTGCTCAAGGTCCATTTAGTAGCTGGTCTGGAGCTTTCGATCAGTTACTCCTTCTGCTCTAGTTGACCTTGAAAACAGCATTTTTAGCACCGATGGACGAACTCTATTCGCTGATGAAGATCATATGATATGATCAAAAGCTCCAGAGCAGCTGATGCGTAGACCTTGAGGTTGAGATGGTAAACTGAAACTGATTTTACATTTCTATCATACATGTCATGTATGTATGTGGGCTAATGTGAAAATAAATACATTTCACATCTGAATTTAGAGCCGATACGATTGATTGGTTTATCGATTAGTTGGCAACAATTTTGATAATTGATTAATCATTAAAGTATTTTTATGCAAATAAATAAATTGAGGTTTCAGCCTCTGAAAGTTGAAGATTTTCCTGCTTTTCTCTGTTTTATATGAGAGTAAACCTAATATCTTTTTTTTGGTCAGATAAAACATTTGGAGTTGTCATCTTGGACTTGGAGAAACTGGGATGGACATTTTCTTTTACTGTTTTCTGACATGTTAATGACTCAACAGTTAATTGAGAAAATAATCATCAGGCTGATGATGACAATCATATTAGTTGCCTCCCTAGATAAATTCACATAAAGCCATAAATGGTTTCATGTGCTTTTTGTTAGGGAAGAATAACAGACCACCAACAGTTGGTTGGAACCACATTTTCCTTTAACCTGATGTTGTGTTTCAGGTATCTTTACGCTGTGGGACAGAGAGTGTGGAAACGCTGGAAAAGAAGATATTTTGTTCTCGTTCAGGTAAGAAACCGGTGAAACTGAGAGCAGGTGACATCTATTGATCCATGATCGATTGGGACATTGTGTTTTAATATCAGAGAGCCACTGCAGGCAGGACGAGAGAGACTACAGGTTAAAAGTAAAACTAAAATGAGTCCGCAGCAGCAGAGTGACATTAATGAACTGTTATTCCACAGAAGAAAAGACTTGACTCGTACAGATCCATTATCAGGGGGAATATGAAATAACTCATTAAACAGAAGTTTTTGTGTTTAAAATGCATTAGATCCTAAACTCAGCCTTCACAGAGAATGTCCTCACACTGAAGCAGCTCTTTCAGAAATTGATTTTGGAGTGGGAAGGCGAAAGTGGGAGAAAGAAAAAAGAAAAAAAAAAGCAATTTAAGGTTGTTAAAGAAAATCATCTCACATCAGCCGCTCTACCTGAAAGGTTTTTACATCTCGGCTGTGCACAAGAGTCCAACTGAAGCAAAGTAAATCAAGTTTTACACTTTTTAATTTCAGCTGTTATGTACTTGTGGAGGACTTAGTGATCACTCAGAGCAAGGGTAAACGTTCAAATGAAAATGTCGCCTTTGTGAAACAACTCTTCTTGTTTCCCGTCCGACTGAAAGTCCTTTAAAGGCATCAGAAGGTCTTTCCATTGAGACTCATTTATATTGTACTGATTGTGGTTTATGATGTTAATGGTTCATTCAATGTTTGACAATATTTTTACTCTCTACGCTGTGGTTTAAAAATCTTTTTGTTTAGTTTCATTAAAGAACATTTTCACCAGTTGCAACTTTATTTAAACAGAAGTGGAACGTCTGCTTTGTTTTGCCAGTTTTCAGCCAGAGCCGGAGACATTACACGTTCCATCCCATTCTCCTGAACGTGATAGGTCATTATACAACAGGTAGTTCCAACCAAGTAATTTGATTGGACGAGAGGCATTCCATGAATGCTGATACAGGGTATAACAGCACTGGCACTTTAACTACATGTATCACTCTGCCTAATCATTAATTAGCGTTACATTAACGATCGTTATCTGTCTTAGATTGTAACAAACTTTGCAAAGATGAAAATATTTCCAGAAATAACATTTGAGTTGAATGATGTATGAGGTCAGAAGAGGATGAAGGGAAGAAGCCATGATACTTCAGCGCACACCTGAGGTAAAGTAGCAAGTTAGTGTGCAGTGTGCAGGTCAGGAAAATGTTTGTGTTGCTTAGCAACAGTCCAGTACCAGTCCAGTTGCAGAACTATTTGTGTTGGTGTAGCCAAATAAATGATGAAATAAACAAATGATAATCTGTTGTTTATTTAATATTGCGCTTGTAGAACTGTTGTATAAAAGCAACATCACAGGAGAGTGAGCGATGTACTGAATATCAGCTCAGCTGTGATTGTCCTGACCAATCACAGCTGAGCTGATATTCAGTACATCCCTCACTCTCCTGTGATGTTGCTTAAGTAACACCTTGAGGAAATTTCTTCAAATTTGACACAAACGGAGGGGAAGGATGAACTGATTACATTTTGGTGGTGAAAGGTCAAAGGTCACCGTGACCTCAAGACACATTTTTGGCCATAACTCAATAATTCATACAAATTCATGATTATAACCCAATTAAACACAAATATTTGATTGGCATACAACTGCAAAGTGGTTATTCTAATTATAATAATATGCGATCGTTAGAAGCTGCTGGTCGTAATGAACCTACAGAGAATTATCAGTTGAATCTGCGGCTCCCCTCGACTTAACGGAGCTTTATAGTTTATAGTTTTAGTTTATATATTTAAAGAGTTTCAGTTTGTTGTGTATCTGTCCAGACAACTTTTCTGTTCTGGTTCACTCCACAGCAGCAGCAGCTGATGGTTCTTCTCCAGGAGCAAGTTCACCATTTTTACAGCTGAAGATTTTCAGGGTTGAGACATTAACAGTTCATTTAAAGCATATCTTAGGACACATCATGAAACTCAACTAGAGACCGTGCTTCCTACATAAAAGCTCTATGGGAAATGAACGGGCTCTGGAAATATGAAGAAACCAAACATGTACCCATGTGTGTTTGGACGGCTTGTGCTTCTGAAGTGTGCCGAGACTTGTGGTTGATCAGTGTCTTTGTCCTGCAGGTGAGTCAGTACACGTTTGCCATGTGCAGCTACAGAGAGAAGAAGGCGGAGCCTCAAGAGCTAATGCAGCTGGAGGGCTACACGGTGGACTACTGCGACCCTCAGCCAGGTAGACACACCTTTTTACATTTCCAAGTCTCCACGGCTAAATTCAAATGTAAACAGAAAGCAGATCGTCTACACCGCAGTGATATACGAGCTGCATTCAGTACAAAGCCATTCACGTGACCTTCCTCCTCCTCAGGCCTGCAGGGCGGCCGGGTGTTTTTTAACGCGGTGAAGGAGGGCGACCTGGTGATGTTCGCCTGTGACGATGAGCAGGACCGAGTGCTGTGGGTCCAGGCCATATACCGGGCCACCGGGCAGTCCTACAAACCGGTCCCCCCGCTGCAGAACAAAACCGCAAACTGCAGAGGAGGACTTCAGAAACCAGCGTCCCCCATCAGTAGGTTCTGATCCTCACTGGGTCGGTTTGTAAAGTGAAAGTACTGAGCAATCTGAAATCTGCTCATTTAGCCTGATATTATAATTCATAAAAGTTCATTCATAAAAATCTTTTAAAACTGCATTATCTTTCATTGAAAAGTTTAAGATTGAAAAGATCTTTGTATCAGCAGCATTTGATGACTATATTCTTGACGTTTACAATGTTATACATGGATTTACAAATGAGGTGGCCACTTGTGTTCAGCCTTCAGCTTGGATTTGGCAACAGGCATTTGACTGATCCTGAATCTTTGTTTGAAATTCAGGGTTAAAAATGTCTCAAAATTGAAATAGTGTTGACACCACTCAGGAGGTGGAGCTTTATGTGGCTGCGACCTGTATTTAAACTCTTTCTTCGTATTCGTTTTGCTTCTTCTTTTTTCTTCTGTTGTTGCCTACTTTCCTTCTTTCCTCATTTCCTTTCTCTTTTTTTTCATCTTTTTTGCACTTTACCCTAATCTGCCACTGCTTTCATCTCATCTTCCTTTCCGTCTCCTCTGCCTTCTCTTCCTTATTCCTTCACATTGTTTCTATTTTTGTTTTGTTTTTTGTTCCTTTTTTCCAATTAAACATGATGTTTGAAAAGTGGAACAGACAGACAGGCAGCAGGATCTCAAGACTGAACTTATGTGGGGGCTTTGATTTGTTTGCAGTTCACTGATTGGTTGCAGGTACACACACACACACACACACACACACACACACACACACACACACACAGTTGGAGGCAGATCGAAACAGGTTAACAGCATGTAGGTTTCACTGCTGTGAGAGAGAAAACACACACAAGAGAAGAAGAGAAAACAAAGACTCAAAATAAGAATCTCTCTTCTTCAATACAACACACCATGTATCTGTTTTTCTTGCCCTCTTTTTTTCCTGTCATCCATCCCTCCTTCTTCCCTTCCCTTCTTTTTTCCAGCTTCCTGTCTTCATTTCCTATTCCCATATTTTCTTGTTTTTTCCGTTATTTTTCCTTTTTATGCCTCTTCCGTTTGTCTCATTTAATTTTTCCCTTCCCTTCATCACTTTCCTTTCCTCCTCTCTTGCTCTTTTCCCACATCTGCCTTCTTTTTTTTTAATCTCCACCCTTTCCTCCATTCCTCTTTCTTTATTTCTCTTCCAGTCTTCCCATCCGTAGCCCCTTTTACTCCCTGGGTTTATTTTCTTCGCTGCCCTTTTTGCTGCGTTTGCCAGTAACTGTTGGGATCCACGTCACTAAATGGCGCTTTTAGAAAACTTTTTTATTTTCCTGTTTGGCACATTTCTTCCTTTTCTTGTCTTTCTCCTGCTGTATATTCTGCCCCTACCTTGATTTGTTCTTTCTGTCCTCTTAACTTCTGTAATATCATGTCTTTGCTTCAACACACACACACTTCATTTCTTTTTTTCCCCCTCCATCTACAAATCATTTAATTTATTATCTGCGGGAGGAGGGCGGCGGCGGCGGCGCTTGTGTGTGCGCGGCTGGCTGTCTCCTCCTGGCCGAGCATTGTGACATGAAGAGCTTCATACTGAGAGCTGATTATGACAGTATTTGTGTAATTTGGCGCAGCGGCGGCCTGTTCTTGCCGTCGCTCGTTAGTGTTAAATGGGAAAGATTGAAGAGTTAATGGCGAGAGGTGCTGACATGCTGTTTGCAGGTGGAAATAGAAGGTGTCCCTGAAATAGCTCTTAACTGGGTGCTAAGTGCCTGTGTGTGTGTGTGTGTGTGTGTGTATGTGTGAGTGTGTGTGATTGTAATAATGGGTTTGACACAAAGTTGTTCTCGCTTTAAAAACGATTGTGTCAGTGAACCTGCATCTTCGTCTCTGCTCGTAAAGAATGAAAGGCGGAGGTTAAATAACACTAATGATTGCATGTGTACACACAGGCGAGCTTTTATGCAGCCACATGCACACGCACATGCACACGCACACACATGGACGGGTCATTTAACATTAACAAAATCATACTTCTCTCGTCTTGACTTGCGGAAAAAGCAGCGTTTTCCTGCACAAACGATCCATTCTTCTGTGTTTGAATGTTAATAACTGAGAGCGAACAGGTGAGACAATGAGAGCAGAGACACATCATCTTCTCCTTTGTGTGTCTCCGGCTCAGGACCGTTCTCAGCTTTGTGCCTTCGGTTGCGACTCGGAGCACAAAGAGCGAGCAGGCAGCGGCAGATTTTATTGACTGGCGCGTGAGAGCAAATAATGAAGCTGTTTACACGTGGAAGTCGTGTCAGAGGCTCACACACAGCAGGCAGCTGATGGTTATTGTTGTTCCTCTGCTGAATGGATCCTGCTCTGTAAATTCTCAGCTTCTGTTTTCAGGGATCAGCTCTTCCTCCTGTTTACTGCCGGAGGTCCAGCACATGATCTCACACCGATCGAACTGGTTTAATGAAAATAAACCTGATTCTTTAATGTCATTCAGTTTGCACAAACTATGACTGTTCTACAAGCTTAACTGTGTGTTTGTTATTGTAACCCTGACGATAAAGGTCTGGTACATCTGCCACCGTATGGGCGCCATGTCAGGACGCTCTCCTGTGGGTCTCGTCAGAGGTTAGGGACAAAGACCTGTATGGACTTTTTTAATCCTCCGATATCTGTCGGCTGGTCTGAGGATTTTATTCGTCACCACACAAAAAAAACTGGTTTGATAAACTACGTAAAATAATTTCCAACTTTGTGTGGCGGGAAAAAAAAGCGAGGTGTTCATACGTCAGGATGTCAGGTTCAAACAGAAAAAGCTGGACTACAACTACCCAGTTTCTTTCACCATTATCTGTGTAATGTGTGTTTAAACACTGACATGAAAAGTTTATATTTTGTGAAATTTATGGAAAAACACAAGACAGACCTTATAATACTATCAGATCATAAACTCTGCTTCAGCTGTTGTGCTTCTGTAACAAAGAAACATGGTTTGGCAATAATCCGCAGCAGCAACATGTTTGTACTGGGAGATCTGCAGAACACAAATATCTCTATCTAGAAGTTAATCACAAACTGCTGGATTTCATGAAATGTGCCAATTCAGACAGAATGCATGACAGCAGAAAATGAATAATTAGGTTAGAAAGGGTTTTAGACTGAGGCAGAAGAAGCTGAACAGAACACGGGCTGGAGCGGAAATGTACTTAATGTCACTACAAAATTCAATCTAACACCACATTTTTTTATTTCCGTCTCTAAATTGAGTTATTAATTGTTTTCTCCTTCTTCTGTCAGTGCTGTTTTATAATATTGACATTGTATTTTCCATGTGCTGTGAGCTGTAGGTGCAGTGACAACTGAAGGGTAATGATCATGTTTATGATTGCTGTTGTTTGAGGTGCAGGAAAAGGTTTGGTTTAGATGAGATAATTGGTTTGACTTGTGTCTGTTTCTGGGCTCCGAGACTCTGGGTCACATATGAAGTCGGTAAAAAATATAGTATATTCTTAACTGACTTCATATATGTGTATTTATCTGCTTTCATCTTCATAGTCCGTTCGGTTCTCTGTCTATGCTCTTGAAAACTTTATACAATTTTTATCGTCTTATTTGTCATTTGACATCGTATGTGGTGGTTAGATTTAAATACACAGTATGTAACTTCTGCCCCTAGGGGTCTCCCAATGAAAACAATAGTAGCCTGGAATCATGGGAGTTGTTGTCTTCACCGCCATCGCTGTGAGCTTTTTTTCCCGTTTGGATTCCTTCAGTGTCGGTGGTTCAGGAGGTTTTTTACCTGCAGCTGAATTATCCACAGAGGTGTCCTCCTCTCCACAACAAACACACCATTAAACCGGTTCACATTTAAAGTCTGAGTCGGTTTGGGTGCTGAGACTGATGCTAACCTTTGTTTTGATTGTTTGATTACTTCAGATGCGACGTCGGACGACTAAAATCCTTCAACTCGTTGAAATATATAGTTGAAAACAACCAAGGTGTAAAAAGTATCTTTAAAATGTCACTTAAAACTGGATGAAAGTAAAGTTTTGACGCTTCTGGCAACAAGCACAACGCCAACATATCCCCATCATCACGTCATCGACAGGCGACCAAATGAAACACAGAGCATTACCTTGATTAAAATAACGGATTTCTTTAGGTTTGAAAATAGATGGAAGCAGATTTGTTCTGCTATCTGCCATAGGTCTAATCATTGTTAGACATTTTAATGTGGAAAAGTCACATGTTATAGCTTTAACCAAGCTCCGCTAGAAAAGAAAAATAGATGAAAAGCAACAAAGCAAGGAGAAAAAAATGCAGATTATTAAGAAGAAAACTTTTTGGTTCCATAAATAAAATCCAGGCTTTTGTCTTGATGCTGTTTCATGGTCAGATTTCAGCAGCTGGCCGTTCCTGAGATTCTCAGCTCTGAAGTGAAAACTCTAAAGAAAAGGACAAACAGACAAGTGTGAGTTTGCTAAAGAAACTGGAGTAGCTATCACTTCCTGTCACCGTCCTGCCTGTTCGCTGCAGCCAGCAGTTCACGTAAACAAGAATGAAACGGACCGGCGTTCAAACGACCCGCAAAACAAAGTCCAAACACGTGGAAATCATCGAAGGCTGTGGGGACTTTTCGTTGCGACCTCTGACCTGAAATCCACTTTTATCAAAGAGACCGTGAAGTCCGCCCTCGCTGTCAACAGATGGGCCTGTTGGGGGTCGAGGCCGATCCTGAAGGTGTTTTTTCGGGGATGTTTACACCTGTCAGTTGTGTTTTTGAAGAAGCAGGTGGTCAGTTTGACAGCGAGGATGATCCTGAGGAGCGACGTCCAAACTGTCCTTTCGCCTTAACCTTCCGGGGATTCAGTGGCGCCCTCAAACGCAGCACAACAGCTGAGGATGTGTTCATGTGCTTCTCTCAAACTTTTCCCCCGAGTTGAGTTTGTCCGTTTGAGTTCTCCGCTGCGAGACGCCCCGCACAGCCACACGGAGGCTGATGGGCTTGTCCGTCCGCATCTTCGTCTCAGCTCGCCCTGACGTCGTCACCGCCATGCTCTGACAGGCAGATCAAGTCTCATCTCTCAGCCCGGTGCACCTGAAACTGAAACGCTCTCCATCTTCCTCCTCCTCCTCCTCCTCCTCTTCGTCCGCATCAATAACCTGCCATCAGCGACCGCCACCACCTCTCAGAGCAGGATGTCACATAGATGTGACTGTTGCTGTGACGATACCAATGGAGCTCAGACGAGATGGATATGGAGAGATCAAGCGCAGAGAACTAGCCTCACCCTCCCACCTTCAACACACACACATACACACACACACACACCTCAGCGCTCAAACATCCTCACACATGTTATAAATATCTATAAAAATCTAGACATACACAAACAATACGGAGTTAATACCTTTCAGTTCGACACTGGGTTTATATTACACGTCCACAGTGTAACGCTGTTGGACTCTACAGGTGTAATACTGAAAGAAAACCCCTGCAGATATTCTACTATTTGTTAAAAACTTGGCACCTGCATTACCCAGCATGCAACTGCATACAGATAGGAGTTTTGTTGTGTTAAAGCCAGTAGTACTTCCCAAGATCTGCACACAGACTTTAATGTGTAAAATCTGTGGAGTTGCACTTCAAGTCGTGGACACACAAAGGCTGATAGTTATAATAACAGATAATAATACAATAATAGATGTAATGTGGGATTCACTGATCTGATCTCACCGAGTCTGATCCAGTACGGTTCAGTTCTGTTGACCCTTTAAACATTTAGTGTGTTTATTTGCTGATGTAGACCATGAGATGTGACTGAAAGCTTGTGAAGCGGGAGAAATAATTTTAATTAACAGATATTGTAATGATGTAATAATCCCAGGTTTGCGGTTGATGTCCACCTCACTGATAAAGCTCTCTGGGGAGTTTACAAGCCTCGTTGTTCAGCTTTGAGTAGAACATCAACTTTTATTTTCCTCCCTGTTTTGCCTCTTGACAAAACATTGGATCAAACCGATCGGGTTATTTAACGTGCGGGGATGGACGGCAGAGAGGGAGGTGGTCACTTATAACACAGAGTTTACATGTTATAATCCCAGAGATTTTTTATGAGGGGGCAGACCTTGATATAGATTATTGACTGCATTTTTCAGTAATAACCTTCCAGATCGTTTACATTCTGTAGTTAATTCTCTATAAATTGGTGTCAGACTTTAGGACTCCTCCGTATGTTCAAAACCTACTTGTAAAACCATCGGTTTGTTTGGCTGCACTGTAAACATTCTCCAGACGCTCTCTGTTGTATTTCTGACAAAGTTATACTGCTGTTCGAAACCACACTTGCTTTCACCGTCAGTGACTGAGCGTCAAATCATCCAAGACTGAAATCTGAAGGATTAGATCTTTGATCTGAGTTTGAACTAAACCAGAATTTGTTTATTTTGTGTTTAATGAGAATATGAAAAACAGAAATCTGTCAATGTGAATGTCACAGTGATGAGCAACTGTTCAAGAAACCTGCAGACAGTCTGGATTAAACACACACACACACACACACACACACACACACACACACACACACACACACACCATCTGTGTCAGGAGCAGTGACATCCATCCATATATTCTGTCACACACGCTCATTCACTCACTCACACACACACACCCCACCCCCCTTCTTTAACACACACACACCCAGCAGATAATAGCTGAAAGTTGGACTTGACACGGATCAACATCACTCCTCCGCCGTCTGTCCCCCAATCAATACTCCCCCCCCCCCTCCTCCCCCTCCTCTTATTATCAGCACTAATCTATATCCCTTTGTCTCGTTTTCTTTAGAGTCGCCTCTTCACTCCCTGTCTTTTCTCCAAATTACATTAAGGACAATCCCGTGTTTTGGAGGTAACGAATGTAAAATGACCTACATCGGAATTAGACAGAGGGAAAGCAGGCCACGGGAGCCAAAGGGCAGCCAGACACAGGAAAGTCAGAAGAAAAGAAGACGGGAAGAAAAGGAGAGGAGCGTCGATTGGAAGTTGATTGTGGAGATTTCACTTTTGCTGTCTTTTTTTTTTCTCATTTGGACAAAAGCGACAAAGGGAGGAGGAGGGAGGAAGGGGGGGGGGGGACGAAACACAAATGTCTGAGAGTCCTTGCGGGCTTCTATGCATCCACACAAAAACAAAATGGCAGCGTTGATAAAAAAGCGATCACTAATGCTCGTCTCGGGCACGAGGCCGCGGGCGTCGCAGGCGTGGAAACAGCGCCGGCATTCTTTCGAGCGAGCCGTGGTCTTTTGTGGGGCCATGTGTCACGCTCAGAAACTTCCCATCCCGAAATGTACTCCCAACAATAAAGGCAGAGTGGAGAGTGTTAGGCTTTTCATTTGACGGGGCCATTAACAGGAAGGCCTGAAAGGACTGGAAATGAACCCAGGTTTGCTCAGGCTGGGCCGCCCCGCGCCTCTTCTGCTTCTTTTCTTTTTCCAGTTTTCTGTTGATTCTTCCGCCGCTGACCCCGAAGCCTCGTTATCATCTGCCGCTCCGGGCGCCGCAAGAAGAGACGAGCTCCAAAGTGTCTGTACTGCTGTCTAAAAATACATCACTAGTCATTCCAGCTTTACTCAGAGTTTGAATCTGGTGATCATTTCCTTATTGTTAAAAAAGCCTGATGTGTCTTCTTCCTCTGAGCCATCGAGCGCCGCTGTTTCCAAAAACTATTAGAACACATCAGTGAGTCACACTGTGTCAGACGCTGAAAATAGAACCCAATAAATTCACAATTTACTCCTGTAAAGTAACATTGGCCAGTTGTTTTGGAGTCTTTTAAAAAAGAAATGAAAGTATATATTCATGAGTTGATTTTAAAGATTTTTCTCTTCAGTAGGAACCAGAGGGTTCGGAGCAGGAAAGTGTGTGTTGATCAGGTGTGCTACTGTCCAGCAGGTATGAAAGGTCAGTGTAAGTGCAGAAGTGTCAGTCTTCATGTGTCTTTCAGAGTGCGGTCTATCATAACACGCAGCTGTTGGCGTTGTTCGACTAATATTGTAACTAATCTGTGAAACTGAGAAGCACTTCCTGGTTTTGAGTCTTAATATCTGAGGGAGTGGGATACCTCTCTCTGTTTTCATGCGGCCTGATGAACATGAAGCGGTGCGCGCCCTCCGAGCCTGATCCTCCTGCCGCAGTTGATCCGTGATGTGTTGTTGTTGTTGTTTGGACCGTGTGAGTCACTTCCAGTGTTTTTCCTCACGTCGGCCATGTTGGCGAGTGTTTGTGTCAGCTGAGAGCTCTGACAGCTTCACAGAGGAGCTGTAGCCAACCGAGGTGGGAACTATTAACCAGAGCACTGAGAGCTGACACTGCCAATGTAGTCCTATCTGTGTGTGTGAGTGTGTGTGTGTGTGTGAGTGTGAGTGTGAGTGTGTGTGTGTGTGTGTGTGTGTGTGTTGTTTCTTTCTTTCTAACCAGAAAAAATAATTCACTTAAAATACTTAAATTTCCATCCAGCTGTTCTAAAATCAAATGTTTGGTCAAATCTTTTGATTTTCCATGATTTTCCAGATAAAAGTAGCTTGGTAACATATCGGGTTTCTGTTTTTCTCTGTAATTTACACAGTGAAACAAGTTAAAACAAGATATATTCAGCTCTGTTTAGATGATTTTTTTTCCGTTTTTCTGATGCAAATTCTCTAAAGAATTAGTGTTGAATTTTATTTCTTTTGATGGAAAATCTTTGTATTCAGGGGTCATGCTTAATGCCATCATGTATTTATTAGTTATTGAAATGGAGAGTTAATAATAATAATAAACCTTATTTGCACAGCAGCTTTCATACAAGAAACGTAGCACAAAGTGCACAAAGAGCTGAGGTCGTGGTGCTGAATGAAGTCGTCACACATCTGAAGACTGAAGCACAATGATCAGATTTCATTCACTTCAACTTGATTTTAACTGAACTGCTGTTTGAAACAGATACTTTACAAAAAACATTTGCATTGTCCCTCTCTGTGTTTCCTGTCCAGGTCTGGATCCGTCTCAGCGGCAGGGGGTGGAGGAGCTGATCTCTGCAGCGCCGAGTCGCTTCGACCACGCCGCCCTGTTCGCCATCTTACAGAAACACACTCTGCAGCACCGCATGAGCGACTCCTTCTCCTGCCTGGTACGACACTCTCTGATTCCACACCACACTACCCAGAAACCAGCCGCGAGTCGAACTGACGTTGTTCGTTTTTTCGTTGATAAAGTTTGAGTTGGTCGAGGCGGCGCTCCGCTCTCTCAGAATCTTGTGTGGCCGCCGTCGACCCCCGGTCCTGGGAAATGACAGAACACAAACATTTCATTCTGTTCATTTTGGTCGTTTTTTAACTATTTCTTGAAATTTTATAGACAAAACAATTGATCAGCACTCAGCAGATCAATCAGTAATAAAAGAAGAACTCGTAGAAACGGATGGAAAAGAATGAGAAAGACTCTAAAACTTCTCAGGAGACAGTCTGAAGCTCTCTCTCTCTCTCTCTCTCTCTCTCTCTCTCTCTCTCTCTCTCCCCCCCCCTCTCTCTCTCTCTCTCCCCCTCCCTCCCTCCCTTTCTCTGTTTAAGCCTGGGGGGCTCTCTCACACTGATTGAGGGGATAAATGCTCTAATCAATACTTTCCAAATAGGAACATGACCCTCATGGACAACTGCTGGGCTGACTCAATGGAGGAGGAGGAGGAGGAGGAGGAGGTGGGGGGTTAAACCTAAATAAGTGAGGAGGGGAGTGAGTGGGTGGGTGAAGGTTTTTGTGTTGTGTGCAGTTAAGCAGGAAACATGAATCTCCGACATTTACTTTATGTTTTTAGTGTAATGCCTGAAGCTTCCTGTACAGTCTGTCCCGCTGTTGTCCACTTCCCTTTGGAGCGGCCGAAGCTCAATCCTCCACTTGACTTGTTAGACTTCAAAACAAACATTCGAGTCCTGGAACAAAAAGTCCTCCAATATTCAGCTTCAGAGAACTTGGCCTAATAACAGCTCTGAAAACGAAATGCTCGACTGCTGCGACATTTTGATGGTAAAAACTCTTCAAAGAGACGTGAAAGACTCAGTTTCATTATGAAGACTGGACTTGAGCAGCGTTTACATCACACAGGATCACTGACCTGTGGTTATACAGATTTGACTTGGTCTTGCCCAGAAGAAGTTCTTGAGACTTGCTTTTACAAAATCTGTAATGTGGCCTGGACCCCCCCCCCCCCCCTCACAAAAAACAAAAAAACCTTGTGCTGCTTCCATCCCTGACACAAGATGGCAACAGAGAGGAGGAGAAAGAAGCCATTGGGTTGTTTTTGTGTGTCAGTGTGGACAGAGAAGTTTTCATTAGTGACCTGTAAAACACTGATCACATGTTCTTCACATGTTCTTCACATGTGATCAGCATCTGCTTGGTATCAATGTGGACGTCTAAAGGGAAATCCACTGAACTTCTCTCAGGTTTTCTCACTTTTTACAAACAGGTCAGAATCAGAAACGGAGTTTGTGAGATGAAATGCGCGACAGAACCGCTATGTCGCAATAACAATCAGGAAATATATTTTCTTAATTTCACAATTACTGAAAGCAGAACTGATCACGTTGGAGCTGATCGATACTTCCGCCTTTAAACATTCAGCCCGTCTAATACCAGGTTTTGCTTCCCATCACTAGCTATCAGTCGAATTTTCAACTTTGTTTGTTGTTTGTTAAATGATCTAGACTCAGACACAAGTGTAGGGAGGTGGAGAGAGTCTGTGACCGTTACTAAACAAAATCACACAAATAGGACAATTACACTTAAGGGACAGTGAAAAGGCACCAACATTAACTGATAAACAAAAGATCCACGAGACCGAACATCTGCCATCACAACATTATCATATTAGTATCATTAACACAGTATTTTATTTTTAAATATAATGGTCATATTACGTCTATACTACATATGGTAACACCCGTCGTACAGATTATGATGCTGGTGGTTCTCAGCACTTGCGACCAATTTCACTACATTTCTGACTAAAATAAATTAACCTTAAAACTCAAGACAGTACTGTTTTTCTTATTCTCTTCCATTTTTCTGTTTTCTGCTCATCTATTCATCCTAGTTCATTTATGTCCCGTGAAAATCATCATGTAGAATCTAGTCTGTTCTAGTCTGTCTGATCTGTCTTTAGATATTCTCTCAGAATCCATCAGATATTATCAAGGATGAATAGAAATAGTTCATATTTTTCTATCAATTGCTATGACAAAATGTATAAAAACTTGAAGTGCTCCTTGTTCAGGGTTAAATCATCCTTTATAACGGCATGAAGACCATCTCTGGAGTCTAAAACTCAAACACAATCTAATCTCGAGGAGTCAGCTCATCCTGACATGTGTGGCGTTGTGTTCTTGTCTTTTATAATCGCGGAGATGTTCACCAGAGTGACATCTGTGCTTCTTTCATTTCTCTACCTGCCTCACCAGGACTCCTTCCAGCACTGCAATTAGACCGATCCATTCACACTGCCCCTCCAGCTTTTCTCTCCTCAGTCTTTTGTGAAAACTCTTGGGCTTTGTGTTCCAACCTGAGCCCCCTTTTCACCAAGCGCTCTGAGAAAAGGCCAGTGCTTCGGCGTGGGGGGACATCTGTTGAGAAGTGGCTTGGATTCATGTCGTAGACGGGGTCATATTTTATTCACAAAGAGTTGAACCCAACAACAACAACAGTAATTAGGCAGAAATTTGGTTTGTAGCTGGGCCCAGAGTCTTGCTAACTGGATCAATGTAGTAGCACTGGTGACTGAAGGGGTCAGATCCCCTCAGTGAAGCTGCTGGTGGACTGTTGAGGTCCAGCTGAAATGGGTTCTTCAGTTAGCTTAATCCAAAGCCATAAGTACAGTATTTACACAAAAGCACTTAAGACCAAACCAGAAAATCATCAATCACTCAAACATGTCGATCCACTGACATTCAGTTTTTACCTGATGAACATTTGAGGACCAGCAGGTCTCGAGTTTGATAGTTGCTGTTGCCTACAGTGAGAAAAAGATAGAACAGAACAGAACAGATATTCGATTAACCAAAAGACAACATTAAGACCCATAATGCATTCTGCTTAATGGGCTGCTAAAAACAGCCTTTTGCTAAAAAAAAAAAAGACATAAGGGGCTGTGTTGGTGAGAGCATGTTGTTTCAGGTACAGGTGAGAAAGTGAAATGTAATCCAGGAAGTCCAGATAGAGAAATAGATCCATGAGTTTGGAGGCAGTAGGACAACCTCTTAACACACCTGCCATATTATAAGGTTATAAAATAGTTTACATCCACATCCCTTTGCTAACATCATAGCCACAACTATTTCATAAAGCAATAATACATCACCACCCCCCCCACCCCACCCCCCACCCCGAGACCAAATCTTCATCAATGTAGCTTCAAACAACCATCGCTGAATGTTACATTTGCTGTTGGTGTAGCACCAGCTGAATGCTCGTACATTCAACTATTACTTAACCCCATTAAATGATTTATTTCCCCCAAAAAATGTCCCTTTAACTTTAACTAACCCTAATTAAAATATCATATATATTGTATATATCTTGAACTTCACTGTCAGCTGACTGGTCAAATCATCAGCAGCCTGTCATCGTCCCAGGAGCCCCCCACCTTCCCTAAACCTCTGGCTGGTGAAGCAGAAGTAAAAGGGTCATGGGATCATGGAGAATGAGCACTGAACTGGACATCATATGAAGACTCAATATTTACCTCTCCACGCTCTTTTAATCTCCTGTGATGTAACTCTGACCCACTTTGGTTTCCTGTCCGCCTTCAGTCTCGAGAACTTGAGACGTCTTTGTCTCCGCCTTCACTTTCGGAGGGCGAGGACTCAGGTGTCCTCGTCCTCCCATCAGTCCTGTCTGAGTGTCCTGCTGTCAAATTAACTCTGGAGCCCTAACATTATACACTCTAATATAATTACTCACATCTATGCGTGCACACGGTTCGGGCTCGAATCTGAAGCTTCCCAGTGATTGAGTTGTGTTTGTGCTAATTAGAGGAATCTGCAGAAGAAGAAAAAGAGAGATGCTCCAGATTGCGTTGCAGTGTTCACATGGAGATGAACCGCTGACCTCCAAAGGAAAGAAGCAGAACAGAAAAATATTCAGAGAGATTTACCAATATTTGTGTTTTGCATCTCCTTGTGATTAATGCAGTGATGAATAACTCGTCCCTCTGCGACTAGACGGGATAAACATCAGCATTTTTTAGCAGGTAGCAGTAAGTGGAGCGATGATAGGGTTTTGAGGACAACACAGATTTCAAGGTTTGTTTTTATAACAATAAATCTTTTTTTCATATATTTGTATGTAGTAGATGCAATAAACTAATATAGAATTAAATATGTATGTCATATATTACATGACCCAGAGGCTGGGAAACAGCCCCACAACATGACAATCACATTACATTTTTTTATTTTTAAAACCATTGTCTCTTTTTGTAACAGTCACCTGTATGTTCAAAGTTAAAAGTCAAGAATGAGCGTTTTAAATCTTTATCTTAATCTAGATTTCCTGTCATTCTGATTAATCAATGATTGTTACATAATCACAGCTTCCCAAAGCCCAAGTTGACGTCTTCAAACGTCTTTATTCGTCTTAACGAACAGTAAACAAAAACACAAACCTGAAATGTGAATCCTCACATCGGAGAAACTGGAACCAGAGGAATGGTTTGTGATTGTTGTCAAATTAATTAATTTTCAGGAAGTAATCAATAATTGCTGCTTTTAGAAAATGATCACAGCCGACCAGAGTGAGAGCAATTAGGAGCAGCCACCTGCTCGCTCTCAAAATAAAAACCAGTTGATAAGTTTCTCATGAAATCAGCTCATTCAGAGTTTGAGGTTTGAACCCCAACATCGACTTTTGAGACTTCAAACACACAAACACTAATATTTTTATATTTCCACATTTTGACTGAATAAATGAGCTGCCTCCATGCTCTTGAAAGTAGAACAGCACTGTGCATGTCATGTAAATTCACGTGGCAAACTGGCAACTCTCTGACTGTTGGGGTCACCAGAATTTTTGGATCAGAAAATGGCATCAGGTGCCAAAACAAGTCTGAGAACCCCCCCCCCCCCCCCCCCCCGAGATAAAAGAATGAAGAATCCTCACTCTGCGCTCCCTGTGAGGCGTCTGGTCAGGTGACGAGCAGCGAGCTGAGGTGTTCGCTGTCTCAGAACCACATGCTGCTTTCACTTTTTCCTTTTTTTTTTTTTCTTGGGTTGTGTCATTCCTCGGAGGGGAGGCGGTGGGCGCCAGCGCTCTGACACGGAGACGTGCAGCCGCGGCTGATGGAGGAGCTAACGAGGCAGTCGGCTCGTTAGCCACTAATTGAGCGGTCAGCGCCAAGACTGGAGTTCGCCATCTGTTTGTCACAGAGGAACATCTTGTCGCTTCACGCCCGTCAGCAGGCCCCTCTCTCTCTCTCTCCGTGGTGTGATATTAATAGCTCGAGCTCACAGACGGAGAGAAAAAAAAACGAAGAAAGAAACTGGAGAGAGACGACAAACAAACTGAAGACTGGAAGGAAGGGGAGCAGAGGGGGAGGAAGGGGAGGAGGAGGAGGGGGGAGACACTAAAAGGCCTGCAGAGGAGGAATCTGCCAGGTCCAGTTAACCCTGACAGGCAGCATGTCAGCTAGAGTCTATATAAAATCCTGGAAGTGATGCCGTCTAATTTCAAGTCCTTAATTGATCTTCAATGCAGTTGAACATTTTCCATTTTATACTCCACTGCTGAAAGTGTTTCTCAGCAGGCTGTTACTCTGAAGACACATGAAACCATGACATCGGTGTTTCCACTTTATTTGGTGACAAAAATGACTGGAAACCTTCTATATACAAAAATATGGGAAGAGATGGTCTGAATTATTACACGACCAACCACGGGCACATCCGACGTGTCTACAGGAGGTCAACCTAAAACTATCCCAAATACTAACAGCGTTTTAAACATCTTATTGAATATAATGCAGCGATTAGCAGAACAGTCAAATGTCAGCCAAACAGCCAAGAAGTTTTTTCTGCTGTACCTCTAGATCTGCGGTTACATCAACCATCAGTCACTTCTTTTGATATTATCAGTGTCGGCGCAAAACCGAATCATTGATTGTCTGCTTCTGCCAGTTCAATAATAATTTTACCCTTAAAACATGTTAAAAACAATCACATTCTTATGAGATATACCTTCATTTATAAGCTGATTGAATTACAAAGCATTAAGGTAACCGAGTAAACATGTTAATTAAAATGTGTTTCATGTAAGAGTGAAGTCAACGACTCATCCTCATGACCACATTTCAAATTAAAGGAACCTTATGTTCGGTTCAGGTACAACCCATAAATAGCAACGCTACGAGGACCGGCATACCGGACCTTTGTTGTCGTGTTTACACCAATAAACACACTGTTAAGCTTATGGGACATCAAGGTTTGGTTTGGGTTATGCATAAAAACCGTTAGGAAAAGATTGTGGTTTGGTAATTCCTGAGTACTTCCTCAAGGTTAGAAGACCTTTCTCGTCAGGGGTTACAGTAATAAACAAGTGGTCATGGATAAAAGAACAGATCAGTTTCAAACGGCACTCTCCCATCCCAACCTCCACCTGTCTTTTACTACATCACCTGACCTCCTCCTTTGCTCCCACCATAGTTAATACAGCCACTGGAGTCTTTTCCAAACAGTCTTTGTGTCAAGAAAAAATAAGATCCTTCTCTTTATAATCTAATATCCTTAGAATTTAAACAGTAGGATATCTATCTAAAAACCTTCTCATTTTACTACAGAAACTGTGTCTTTCATCTGTTCATCTTTCAAATATCAGATAATCTGACACAGAAGGAAACGTCTCTGAGGATGAAATGAAACAGTTCGTCTTCTCTCTTGGGTCGCCTGTTGCTGGGCGGAGAGCCACGACTGTCAGAGGCAGGAGGACATTTCAGTGTGTGAGCGCATGTGTGTGCGTTTGCGTGTGTGTGGCATCAGCTCGGTGGAGGTGCTAATTTGTTAATGTTCCTTCCGTGAGGAATCTTAATTAGCGTTGTAAGTTTCATGCCTAATTTAGTGATTACGTGCAGGATGAATGAACTAATGAACATCTCGGGGTGTTCCAGTCGTTCCACACCTTTCTGCTTCTTTCTTTCTTTCTTTATTTTTGCTCCAGTAGAGAATTAATAGTTGAACGGTTAACCTTTACACTTCTCTGTTTAATTGTGATAAAGTACTGAGGATTTTTATTGAGTTCATGGAGCCAAAAGGTGACCAGTATGGGTCCAAGTCTGTTTACGCCTCCCATGGCAACAGCAAGCTGTGAAGGAGTCGTCTTGGTTGTATTTCAACTACATTTTTGTCCCAAGTCCCAGCCTCCTGTTCTGGTCCTACAATCACTTGATGATATGACAGTGTGTTTAACTGATTAACAGACATTCCCCTCTTAATGCACACTCCTAAAGAGTGAAATACCGAAAATAAAAGGACTGCTGGTCTTTAACTCCTTTCATTACAGTCGTGATCCTGGCCTCTTCTGACAGGAAACTCTTTGGAGTTTGATCTAAGCGATATTCCTCCAGATGCACTTGAGCATTTTGTGGAAAATTACCTTTAAATTTCGTCTTTTTACCCTCCGAAGTTGAGTCATACGACTCTGAATGTTCAATGGACTAATGGCACTTGAGATTGTTTGCTTTCTGTTGACAGGAATCAGTCCTATTCAACTCCATGAAAAATAATGTGAAACTTTTCTATTAGATTTGGAAAAACACACCACAGAAAATCTGAGTGATATTTTTCAAAGCTAAAGTTGATGAAGAGTTATTCAGGTTCAGATTGTTTAACCAAAAGCAAATGTTTATGCTCCGATGTCACAGCCCTGCTATGGAACGAAATGAGCACTGTAAAATAAAACACTCAGGGGAATATCAAGGAGATGTAGAAATAAATTTTAAACGTGTGCGGGTCAGATGACATTTCCTTCTTGTCATTAGTTTAATACCTCTGCTCTAAGAATATCCTACTGTAAGTTTGTTGTTTGTTCTGTCCAGCTCTGATATTATGTCTCTAATGACCTGTTGGCGGTCGTCAAAAGTCTTGACAGGTCCGGTTTGTTTTTCCTTTGTCTTCAGGGTTGGTTCAGTCCCGGCCAGGTGTTCGTCCTGGACGAGTACTGCGCTCGGTATGGTGTTCGAGGCTGCCACCGTCACCTGAGCTACCTGAAGGGTCTGATGGATTATTCGGAGAACAACGCGCTGGTCGACCCCACGCTGCTGCACTACAGCTACGCCTTCTGCGTCTCCCACGTCCACGGGAACAGGTACCGGCTGTCACTGACTTGTTCGAATTAGCTGTGACAATCACAGGAGGAAACGTGATAATGATAGTCGTGGTGCAGGGAAATAGTTCCCATCCACCACTGCAGAGACACCCCCCCCCCCCCCCCCCATTTGTATTACTTACTCAACTGACACTTGCGTTGAAGAGGAAAACTCTTATTTCATTTTAAATTGAAAAAAAAGAGCAAAAGCATATCAGCACTGTGTAGAACATCTGTTTGGTCTTTGCATAAAGACGTAACCACAAAGTCCAATCGATAAAGCAATCACAAATATTTCAACTGCTTGTTTATTCGTAACTGATAATCCACTGTAATTACTTTTGATTTGAAGCTTCACAATTTCCGCAAAATTTCCCACCACATGCAATTTTTTTAGTTGTTTTGCACCAAGTCCAACCCACATTTCACAGCTTTGCTTACTGTATATTATACTTTGGCATGTGGCAATTAAAACTCTAAACTGCAGAAACATAAAATACAATAATCATGTATCATCAAAAAACAAACAACTGAAACATAAATTATAAAACACTTTGGCTGGACTGTATCAGGATATGAAATTTTGGATATAACACAACCCTGCCTTTATAAACCTGTGAAACCCAAACAATACATCTTAAGAATAAAATACCATGTAGACATCTACAGTAACATTTTCTTTATTTTACATAATCACATATAAAGAACAGTATATGCAGTGACCTTATGTTTACTGCAGTAACTATAAATTATATATTCAGATCAGTCCTGTGAACAGATTGTAATTTGATCTTTTCATTTATTCTGTACGTCTTCGCCGAGCACAGATGCTCTTTTTCAGCCACACACACACAGAGTCTGAATCCAAATGTCCGGACTTCCACACGCTTGCAGACTCCATTTATGGGCGCACAATCATGAAGTCTGGACGACAGAGCGCTGTCCAAAATCCTCCCTAAGTGCACTTTGTCCACTGTGGGCGCAGACTTCTCCAGACTTTGTTTGGAATCTCACCAACGCTTAATGCAATACGGATGAAGAAATAGTGTGAAGAAATAGTTGTGATAATAATAAAACAAAGTGGGTCAAACTACCAGTAAGTTAGATACAGTTTAGATTCATGGCATTAATGTATCTATATATTTTTCTTTTTATGCATATACCTTTATTAATGGTGTATCTACTGCCTTTGTCCTGTTTAATAGCTATGTTAAAATGTAGTAAGTGGACTTGTCAAGCTACTATTTCCCAGGTTAAAAAATGAACTTGCAAATCACCAACTTGAATTTTCTTTATACAGTATTTATATATACAGTAGGTACAAATTGGATTACAAGGTCAAGAACCTTTGCATCTGGTTTTAAATCCCATCTCATGGCACATTTTATCCCTCAAAGGCTTCATGAGATGACATGAGATGTTACTGTACTCATGGCTGAACTCATGTTCTCCAAGGTTGACATTTGTATTCAGACGCACATTTACATACGATAAAGTCAACCCAGAAGCTGCCCAGTACGACCACAGACTGATCTGTCTGGAAACAGGGCCTCGGTCGAGGGGCCAGCAATTCCTCCCAATGAAACAAAAATACAAAAAGAATGACACACGTGTTTCCTGACAACTTGCTTGTCTGTCTCTGACAACATTACATGGTTTAAGTCTTGTTAGATTTAGACACAGAAACAATTTGGTTTCAAAGCTCATGGCTTGGGTCCAAACACATCAAACTGTGAGGTACACCTCTTCAGGAGGGCACAGGAGAATTGAAGGTGAACTGTGTGAGGAGAATACTGTATGAGGCAAAAGGGACACGTGTATGCACATGTTCCAAAAAACAATGGGAAGATAAAGTATTTGTTTATTTGTCCTACTTACGAACACGGTCAGCCATTGGAGCTGCAGCAGTGGCCGTGGTACGTCATAATTCCATCAAATCTGAACCACGCAGTCATGATGGACATATTTATATTCTGTGTGACTTACACTTTCCGAAGCCCGATATAGCTGTTCATCACGAATCAATATTCTCCTTATATGCTGAGACGCTCTATATACTTTTCATCAGTATCGCAGTAATCCAGTGACAGTTTTCTGTACAACAGGAACTGCTAATAGCTAATTAAATAGCCAGCTCGCCCAAAATATAGCCACATATAGACTTTATAAAAGGGGGCGGACTCAAGTTATTGGGAGGTGATGATTGGAGAGCGACAGTTGTTAGGTCATGGTACCTTTGCCATCAGGGTTATATTAATAGCCTCTTGGTTAAAGTTAAGGAAAGATCATGGTAATTAATAAAGAGACCAACATTGACTGTTGGCGGAAGAGGAACAGCGATTTCCAGTGTTAAAAAAGTGATGATTTTTTTACCCATCATCCACCCCAACCTCCTGCCCATGAAAAGACTTCAGGACTTCAACACAGGAACCCTTCGCTGAACCGACCGATGCTCTCGCTTTTCTTGGGGAGGACAGCGTTCCTAAGGACGGCTCGTCTTCGTTCGCCTCCAGGCCTCCAGTTTGTCAGCAGTGAACTCCCCAGATATGAGCAACAGAAGTGTCTTTTAGCCACTTGTTGGCATCAGCGTCGCTCCAGCAGTTCAGTTCTCCACTTCACTCCCAGCAGCCCCCTGCTTGACTCCCCGGCTGGTAATTACTGATATCTGTGCTTTCTCCCTTTGTCGACTCATTTAGTCAATTAGAAAGCATAATGATTAGCTTCTCCAGCTAATCGCCAGATATAAATTGAGGGGTTGGGTGGGAGAGAGGGTGGGGGGGATGGGGGGGTAACTGGAATTGGCTTTTTGTCAGTTGGAGCTTTAATTTGAATAATTGATGCCCATTCAGGGCTCCTGGAGCTGCCTGAGTGGGTGTGGATGGGAAAGAGAGGTTTTGGATGGCTGGCAGACTCGGAGGTGGAAAAAAAAACAAACTTAATTACAGAACTCGAGTTTTCCCTGGAGGGCTGCTCGACGAGACGAAACTACAACGGGAGGCAGAGAGGACAAAGAGAGACACCACCGACTGATCAACAGGAGAGTACTTGACTAATACTTCAAGGCGATATATTTGGAGTGTATCAGACTGTGCTTTTCTCAATGCAGCTCTCAGTTCTGACAGCGGGGAACATGTGGGACCTTTACTGAAGCTGTAAATGTTTCAGTGACAGGTGAAAAGCCTCCCACTGCTGATGTTGGCTCATCAAGGTTTGATGGAGAGGCTGTTAACCCTTTGTGGTTTGAGATAAGTTCAATTCAATTCACTTCTCATCTCAGCTTTTGTTTTCTTAAAACACACTTTTTCCACAACTTCCTAACAGATTAAACAAAATGTTATTAGGTTTTCTTTGTGTTGAAAAGATTTTATACATAATTAGAATTTTTTAATTCACCATACTTATGTTTTTATATCATTTTTGAGATTTTGAGAAGACGACAATTTTTTTTTGCGAGACCGGTAGAACGGCAGTGGATCTTCTCCAGCAGCTGGAATGTGAAACATCTGGATCTGGTGGCCGTTGTGGGTTAGCCACTTTGCACAACTTGGATGGACTGAAACACATTTAAAGAAAAACATGATTTATCCAGACGGTGAAAAATGCATTAATCTCTGACTACGCATGATTTTTATTCCTCCCATGTGTCTGTCCATCCATAAGTGCGAGTACAGAGTCTGTCCGGTGTGATAAAAGCAGCTGAAGTGACACTGTAGCGTAAACAAAAGTGTATTTAACCACATCTGGACGTGAGACATTTAAATGACAAGTTTAGAACAGAACAGTTGCGGCCTGCTTTGTTATTTTCAGTGGATTCAATGGAGCAAATAAAGCTGCGCAGGTGAAGTAGCCGTGACACGTCGACTCGTCTTGTGCTGGTCTGCGAGGGGTTTGATGAGACGGGTGCGTTTGAACTGAGATCGGGGTTAAAGGAGCATTACCAGAGCCGGGAGGTGTGGGCGCCCGCCTCCCTCTCACCTGTCACGTCAGATCTCCTCCTCTCTGAAGCATCTACACTGCAACGACACGGGATGTGACAGGAGCTTTTACCTCCCCCAACCATTCACACAACAGCCCCCCCCGCCCCTCTATCTATCTCCAGAGTGGTGATGGGGGAGGAGGAAGGTGACACACATGATCACCTGCCACTCAACCTCATCTCCTTTCCACACCTCTTAAGGTGAAGTGGCGTCCACACCCAGTAACCTGCCACGCCGCACGGCGAGCACCACTCATGACGAGTCTCGTCAACTGACATCAGAACCAAACAACCAGAGGGTTTGGCGGTTCCCGCGGGCGGATGCGGTACTTATCGTTTACACTTGAGCCACATTGAGTGTAAACACACTAACCTGAGTCTACAGGCCCCTCCCTCTCCTCCTCCTGCTCAGCCCCTCCTCCCTCTCCTCTCCAAACCCAGGAGTGGCGCTGACAGCAGCCTCGCCTCCAACGTGCTCGCTTCATTTAGCAGCAACAATGTGTCTGAACCCCGACAAGCTGTCGCATCGCTCCCCGCTCTGCCGTGTGAGCCCAAGCATGAACACACATCTGACTGGATGTAATGGCACAGTGAGGAGAGCTACCAAACCCAACACCACGCCGTGTCGTGTCTCTCGGAGCTCGGTGCGTTTTGCATCGGGCTTCCTGCCAACGTGTTCCTCATCTGATTCGTTTTCTGCCCTAATTCGATTCAGAGGAATTGAAGGGTGTGACTGACATTCAGGGAGGGAAATTGAGATCCATATATCGTTAGAAAGCTCTTGATGATCCGACAAAAATATTTCAGCTTCCGACACTCTGAATTCCTTTGAGGAAGCACTTTTGAATTCATTTCTTCTTACTAAAGTTTTCATAGAAATGCAGCAGAAAGCATGGTGCTAACGAAACGTCTGCGGAATGATGCGTTCATGTGCAAACTTATTGATTGGAAAAATGACTTCTTGTGGTTATTTCACAGCTTATTCAGATCCATGGACGAGTCTTTTTCTAAATTAACTAACATTTTACTTCAATTAAAAAGAAGAAAATTAGGCATGTGCTGCACAGGTTGAAATGACAGGTCCCTGCCTTTTCCTCCGGAGTTTCCCAGCAGCATTTGAACAACCCAACAATCACCCCGAAGGCAAATGCATGATGATCCCGGTCGGAAACTCTGCATTTGTTGTCATTAAAAGCATTTAAATATAAAGATAAGGACCTAATGTCTCAGGTTATTGGATTAAGGTCTAAATGGTGTTGGGTATATTTTTTATACCTGTTTATGCATAAAAATCTTTTAATAAATACATAAATGAACGTGCAGGGTAAAGAGTCAGTCTAAATAATGAATAATCTTTGTACACCTTTATATAGACAGGATGAAAAACGCCTCAAGAACATTCCTGCACTCAGGGTCAGTTGAACAGCTTGTAGTCTGAAAAATGGTAACTGTTGGATCGTTCGAGTCACTTTTCAAGCTAAAATGCAGAAAATTTCTTGTTTTCAGCTTCTCACACATGAGTATTTGCTCTTTTTCGTATATGTCAGTGAACTGAGTATCTTTGGATTGATTGTGGGCTGCGGGTTAGACAAAGCAAGGCATTTCGAAGACGCCACATTGCACTCTAAAATTTGAATAGAATAACCAGAAAACTAATCGACAATACAAATAATCATAAGCTGCAGCCCAATCAGTTAATTGGATTTGTGTTTCAGTGCAGCAGCATCCATCAGGCATTATGTAAATTTAATGAAATGACCGACGAATGTTGTTGCACCAAATTGTAGTTCTCTAATAATCTGAATCTAAGAGTTGACAGTGTGCAGATATCTTCATCTCTAAGAATTCTGAAAGTTACTGCATGATATGTTTTTGGAAAAAAGAAGTAATAATTGTGAGTTTGCTTCATGGTTTTCACACTGAAGCTACAGTGTTTACTTCATTTTATTTTCCGCCACCTCGCTGTGGGCGGCACACGGAAACAAAACCTGATTGTTTTGTGGAAGATGAACAACTAGGATTACAGAACAGCTGCCATTAACTGTGAAGGGGTTGGAGCCTCAGGCCAACCCACCATCCATCCCTGCATCCATCCATCCAAGACCTCACTTTGACCATCGTTCTCACATCTTCATTTGTCCGTGCGGGGGCCCAGAGTGCAGCGAGGCCCTCGGCTGCTTCAACATGAAAGCGAGCTTTTTCTTGCCTTTACATGAGTGAGCGCACACGCCCCTCCCAACGACTCTGCTTTATGTTCCCTCGGGATTAACTGGTGCTTGTTAAATAGGGGTTGTGGGAAGTGGAGGGGGTGTGGTGAGGGGGGGGCAGTTGGTGGTGATGGTAATGAATTGACAGATTTGGGGAACAACAGGGTTTAGAAGTTGTGCTAACAAGTGCTGTTGTGCAGAGAAAGCTGCCTCTCATTACAGAATGAATCAAGTAGAGTGGAGCTGAAGAGAGGCGCTGATGTTCTCACACAATACATGACGACTTCCTGTCGTCATCTCGCACCTCATCTACAACCTCCACCCTCTAAACACCAACCTGCCTGAAGAAATATCACACAGTTTGAAAACTGAGCGGGTAAACCTGTAGCGCAAGCTGGGCACATTATTTTAGTTAATTTAATTTAATAGCCATTTATTCTATGTTAATGTTTTTATTGTGCTTATTTTTGTTTGTTTTTATAATATTTTATGTAATTGAATTTCATGTCTTTTTGAAATATTCTTCCATACTTTATAATTTAATTTCGCTTTATATTTTTTCTTTTATGTAATTTTTTAAATATATTTAATAATTAAGTTTAATGTATTTTTTTATATTCTTCCATACATTATATTTTGTATATTTTTTCTTTTATGTAATTTTTTAAAAAATTAATGTCATTTTATTATAACTTTTCAAATAATTTTTTTATGTATAATTCATTTTAATTTAATTTACTATATTTTAATTCATATAATTTAAATTATTTATTTGTCCCTTTCATATTTACTTATTATATACATTTTTTATGTTACCACAGACAGGTGACAAATTAAAGGACAAACCTGAAAGTGGAGAAACAGGTTGACAATGTCCCACCCTTATGGCATTGAATGTTTTGATACAAATCTTATACTGTGGTCTTCAAAGTCACCTGATACCAAGCCAGGTGAACACCTATGGGAGAGTTTGGACCAATGTTAGTCAGCGCTGTCCACCGCCGTCATCAAACCACGACATGAGGGAACATCTTCTGGGAGAAATGATGTTCATCTTCCAATAGAGAATCAATATCTAGGAGCATTGAAGCTGTTCTCAAAACACAAGGTGGCCCAACACCTTACTAGAACACTTAATGTTGGTTTATCCTTTAATTTGTCATCCATCTGTATGTTTTAGTTTATTTTGTGTTTCATTTTATTTTATGTATTTTTGTTATTTTGTCTTTTATCATGTAATTTGATAATGTACATTTTTAACAATTTTTCTAGATTTTATTTTATTTTTTCCTTCATAAAACTGTAAAACTGTATTTTATGTTAAATTTTATGGTACTTTAATCTCATTGTGTCATGTTATCTAATTTTATTATGTTCATTTATGTTTTTAATTAGGTAATTATCATTATCATGATGATAATCATTATTATTATTACATGGCATGTTAACACCACTTACACATTTATTATTATTTTGTTTGAGCAACTACATTCCTGCATTTTATGTTTTTATATATATATATATATATATATATATATATATATATATATATATATATATATATACTTAGGATTTACACATACAGGAGCAGCAGCACAGATAACATACAACAGTGCGGAATATATATATATATATTCCGCACTGTTGTATGTTATCTGAAATCCTTCTTCCTTTTTTTTATTGTCAGTGATCCACTCTTCTGGTTAAATGTGGTTATGTTATTGTATAGTTATAATTGACAGGAAGCTAAGCAGTGATGGTTCAGTATCCTTGCCTCACCTGCTGCTTGTCCTTTCTCGTCACGTTTTTATTTTCAACTTTGGGAGAGTCAGAAATACGCTGCGAGGAGCTCAGCAGAGTTGTTGGTACTCAAGGCGCATCGGTCAGGGGCGGAACCAGCGAAGGCTTTTATAAGAACAACTCATTAACAGACAACCTCCTCGCTTCTTCCCTCCGGCAACTGCGAGTGCCGTTTGGAGAGGGTGCTTTTCTCTTTCAGCTGCACAGAGAAAGCCCAGAAAGTCAAGGCTGGTCGCTCTGGGTCCTGATTGCATTTTTTCCCCTTTTTTGCCAGAGTGCCTATTCAGATGAAGGCAAGAAGGGAATGAAAGCTTTACAAACATTAATGAAGCCCTCAACTAACAGTTTTCTCTTTGTCGACTCTCCTCCTGCCGGCCGGATGAGTTGTGGAGGAGGAAGAGGAGCCTGAGCAGCTCTCCGTTTGATTGGTTGACTCTGAGGTCAGCGTGGAGAGTTTGGCTGCTTGATCAGTTAGTTTGGTGAAAACAAGCCAGTGAAACTCGGCAGTGAGAAAGAAATTAAAAAGAAAAGCAGCATGAGCTGTTTTTCTAAGGCTTCAAATTTGAGTTTTTTCTTTTTTCTTTTGACACTTTTATATGAAAAAAGAAATGTCTTGGTGTCTGCAATGATAAAATATTGATCGAGAGCCGTTTTTTTATTGACGAAAACAAAGATTCGGTCTTCAAAGTTCACGTTCGATATTTCAGATTCTCAAACAATCGAAAAAGCCTCTATTTAGCTGAACTGAAGGTGGAACCAGGCCTCCGTTTGAAACGGGCTCATATTTTGTATAGAAAGTATATTTTATCATATGCACATACAAATTACTTAAAAGAATATTTCTTCAAGATTTAATTGCTACTGTCAATGATCTTAACACTTCCTGCAAATGTTTCACATTAAAAGCCTTCCAGCAGGTCAGGAAGTGTCGGTTTCATTGTCGATAGATTAACAATGAACAAAAAAACAGCAAAGTCAAAGAACGAAAACTCTCATTTTGTGTTTTTAAAAGAGAGTTAATGGCATCTTCACAAACATCATGTTTCCGTCTTTATTTACACATCCTAAAAAACCAAACTGTTCTCTACCTTCAGCCTGTGATTTCAGTTGAGTTGGTAAAGATGACGGTCAGCTGACTCTGGTTTTTGTTTCCTGTGTCTTCAGGCCTGACGGGATGGGCACGGTGACCGTGGAGGAGAAAGAGCAGTTTGAGGCCATCAGGAGTCGCCTCATGGCTCTGCTGGAGAACCAGATCACACATTTTAGGTACGAGCAACGAAACAACACGATCATAAAACGACACAAATTGCGCGCAAGCGATTGGTTTTCGTGCATATCTGTACTGTAGGAAAAATCAATTAGCCATCGCCTAAAAGCTCACCTGATAACAGAAAACACAGTTTGATATCATTTGCATCGGTCCAGGCAGATAGTTTGGTTTTTATTTGTTCAGGTTTTGAGATATGTCTTCACCCCAACACTGACACCAGGTACTGATGATTGTAAACATCATGACCTGGATTCAGAACAGTCCAATAGAAACTGTAAACTATCTACATGTCTTAACATTTTGTTTCTAGGTGCATCATTGATCACTGATGTCTCACTGATGCTTATTTGTTGGGGATAATGCTCATTTATGAAGAGAAAAACACAACTGTACACGAGCCAGGTGATTGAAACTCTTCAAATTATTCTTTATTATAATTATTATTATTAATATTATTATTATTATTATTATTATTAAGAAAAGAACAAATGACAATCCCAAACTGGAGGAGCCTCAGGAGAGGAGTGAAATATTTGACTCCCACTCTCTTTCCTTAACGTCGGCATCACTAGAGGAAGAGAGAGAATTTGTTTTTTAATGTTTTGTTTTTGTTTCATCCTAAAACACATCAATATGTTTCGCTGAATGCTGAGCTGTGACGTAAAGCGCCGTGATGTGAGACACGTTAAAACCAGCGGCATGCTCCTTTAACTCCGCCATAATGAACCGAGGCAGTCTGGGTATTTGGGGCTCCCATCAGCGGCACATAATAGGTGCAGGACATGCGTCGAAGACCTCCCTGCATCTGCGTGCTGCTATTCATCGCCGCCGCTGCCGTGTGAACGCTTTGTGATTGCGGTGTGAAAGCAACAGCCCCGAGACCTTGAGCAACACTCGTCTGAATGGACCTGTGCCATTAACTGTCCCAAAGCTCGGCTCTTGAAACCCTTCTCGTCTGAGAGGGGCCCTCCATCTGGCCCCACAGAGGGAAGGAGGGGCCGGTCAGGGCCGAGGGGGGGTGGGGGGTGGGGGGGGTGTATCAGCGGGAGTCATTACTAACTCACCTCAACAAGGGGCTAATGCTGGTAAACAATGGCTGGGACAATGCTGGGATTATGCTAATGTCCCTCGGACAAGAGCAGGATTTCCACAGTTTGCTTTGGATTAAAGCTGAGATCAGCCACTAAAGGTTCATGGAGGGTTATAAATTTAAACTACAACTGCTTCTCTTCATTGCCTCTAATGATCATTATTCTTCCCTCCTCAGGAAGGAGATTATCTAAAGATTAACTAATCGCTCTTTGGTTTGTGAGTAATTATTCGCCTCCTACTCACAGTGTCCTTCCTCTAGCAGGAGGACATGTTTGTTTATCTTGGTGACATCCACACGGGGAACGAAGACACAAATATCCAGAGCGCTGCTGTCGCGGCAGCCTCCACTCTTCAGGTCTTTCCAGCAGATTTGTGAACCTGCTGCAGGGACCTGCTCCCAGTCAGCAACAAGAGCCTCAGCGAGCTGCAACACTGGTGCTGGGTGATGAGGTCCGACTCACGGTCGGTGTTCAGGTTCATCCCAAAGGTGTTAGACGGGGTTTTAGTCAGACCTCTTTGCAGACCAGTCAAGTTCTTCCACATCAAAGTGGGACAAACATGGAGCTGACTTTTTGAAACCTCAAACTGTTTAAGAACAGGTTTGTCTAAAGGATCTGTACCGAAGAAACAACACAAAGACGACTCTTGTCCATGAGGAGAGAAGGTCGTCATTGTTCTTGTGGGGCTGTAGAACCTCTTGGAGAAGATGCTGGGGGGGGGGGGGGGGGGGGGGGGGGGGGGGTCAACAAAGCGTCTGACTGTGACACAGTCTACATGAGTGGTCCTCAAAGTGGGATTCAAGGACCCCCCAGCGGTTCCCGGCAGAAAGGGGAACAATGTGTTTACACTACAGTCCCATCTATAAGTAACACAGTGGCACAGGTTTCAAACACTCTGTGATAAAACATCTAAAAGCAAAAATCTTACCAGATGGGGATCCATGGTCCGCTGGTCTACATGCACTTGTTTTAACCCCGACCACCACCTTATCTAGTTAATGTCCAGCTGCTGAAGAAGGTTCGAGTCACAGTCGTTCATCACGTCATGTAGTTATTTTCCAACTTGTGATGAAGAA